>NW_027202406.1:0-246982 GCF_024711535.1 Dipodomys merriami | reverse complement strand
AACTGTAACCCTAACACACATCCAAACATATACTCTAATACAAGCTCTAAACACTTACATGTATCCTACAAGTACTCTAACATGTACTTCAAGTATTACATGTACCCTGAAGTGTGTACAACACAGGTAACCTTACATATACCCCAAATGTATAAGTACCCAAACATGTACTCTATAAACCTAACCTTAGCCTGACCCATTCCATAATCCAAATGTTAATCCCTTCCATAACTCCTAACTTCACCAGATCCCTAACCCATTCTCTAACTAATCCATTATCATATGGTAACATTGACCCTAACACTAACTTAGCTCTTCATACAAACCTGCTCTGTTTGGCTAATTGAAAACCCAGCACCTGATCTAACCTAGTTCTGATCCATAACAAAAAATTTAATTCTAACTTCCACCCTGAGTAGCCCTAAAACACCCAAACTTAACCCTGCCCTTAGCATCAACAACCCTACACCTACAACCAATTCCTCAACAATTCTTTCATAACCTTATGCCTCTCATAGCTTTGGGAATTTGGTCAAAGTTCCTGAATGTGTTAGGTACACACTTTGTGAATGGATTTGAGTTAGCTCACAGCACAGGACAGAGGGCAGGGTTGGGACCTAGAGTCATCAAAGTTGTTCTGACAAGTAACAACTTACAAGCAGGAAGGAGTAGTCCTCCCTTCCTCACAAATGCCTTCACCCCTTCTCCAGGTAACATAAGCACAGATGAAAGCACGGTAGAGATGAGGATGCAGACCTAAGTTGGGTCTCAGTCTGCCAAAGCATACATTGAGTTGTAGAGCAAGATTCTACATGCATAATTCAAAGTGTGTGAACTCTCCCCAGCTTCTCCTGACACTCAGTACATTTTCTCCTCAAAGTGCCTACAGGCAGAGGCAGGCAACCAGCAACAAAGGATAGGCATCCAGGAGCCCTGTCACAGACAAGGGGGACCTGGTATGTCTGACAAGGAAAAGAAAAAGGCTAGGTTATGCCTTCTGCTTCCCTCAAAAAATCCTTATCAGAATGTGGACATGACTCCAGTCTACAGAAACTGACTGGCTTCTAATGCATAAAATGGAGAGCTTAGTGTTGAGGTGTTGCCCTAGCCTGTGAAGAGCCCTGAACATAGTATCACCAGAATTCAACAAAGCAAACTGAAATACCTTGGAATGCCTGACAAAATGTCTGTAAGGTGTATGTAATGAAAACATAAACATGTGTCACACATCCTCTCACCCCCTAACCACCATACCTTATGCAGGACATAGCTGAAAGCTCAGTAAAGACTTGGTGCCAAGGGTACATGCCTGGGATGAGCCTAATGTGGTCAAATTTGTTCTGACAGGTATCAACTTACCAAGCAGGAAGGGAGAGGCTTCACCTCGTTCTCCAGGCCCAAGTGTAGACATGAAAGGATAGATGAAAACTTGATGCAGACTCCGAGAAATGCCAGCGGCAAGAGCAAGTTCTGATGGGATCCGATCCGTCCAGACCATCCCACATTAGTCTATACACCATTAACCTATATTCGTGATTCCAAGCTTCCAGGATCTCCCCATTTTATCCTGACACTCTGCGTGTTTTCTTCTCAAAATGCCTATAGTCAGAGAAAGACGACATGCATCAAAGTCTGAAAATCATGGAAAACAGCTCCGGACGCCTGGCTCAGTGCCTAAACACCGAAGTCACCTCAGGAAGGGTACAAATGACACACCGGGAGAGGCAGGCCGCACTTCACACCCTTCCACAGACACCCGCACCCAGGTCTGGGCCTACACAGCTCCGGACGCCTGGCTCAGTGCCTAAACACCGAAGTCACCTCAGGAAGGACACAAATGACACACCGGGAGAGGCAGGCCGCACTGCTCCACCCTGTGCCCCACCAGCACCACCCCGGGCCCCGTCCGCACCTGGCTGGAGGCCGCTCGTCCTCCGCAGTCGCCTCACGGTCCGCTCAGCTCCGCTCGTCCTCCGCAGCCGCCTCACGGTCCGCTCAGCTCCGCTCGTCCTCCGCAGCCGCCTCACGGTCCGCTCAGCTCCGCTCGTCCTCCGCAGCCGCCTCACGGTCCGCTCAGCTCCGCTCGTCCTGGCAAAGCTCCGCTCGTCCTCCGCAGCCGCCTCACGGTCGGCTCAGGCCCCGCGTCCCGCCTTCTCCACAGACAAGCTGACCGCGCAGAGCCCGCGTTCTTCCAGGCGCTTCCCCCGTAGAAAAGCCGCTGGCGCCTGACAGGACCGGGTCGGAAGCCCAGCCCGCCACAAGACCACAGCTCCGCAGGCCCGCACGCCACCCGCGCGCGCTCGGAGGAAGGAGCTGCCCGCGGGTCTGCCGCCTCAGAAAGAACCGGCCCAGACTAGTCCAGCCCTCCGGCCCGCCCCCGCCCCGCTCACTTCCTCTCTCCTGCCCCGCCCCTCACGCGCTCTGCCCCACAAGCCCCGCCCATATCCTGCTCACTCCCAATCTAGTTCTGCCCTTCCCATGCTCTGTCCCCCGAAGTCCCGCCCCTGGACCACTCACTTCCTCTCTCTAGTCCCGCCCTTCCCCCCCTCCTGCACAAGCCCCGCCCCGCCCCCCACAGCCCCCGCCCTGCTCCTGCAAAGCGCCGCTGGCTCCGCCCCGCTCCCCGCAGGCCCCGCCCTAGCCCGGCAGAGCCCCGCAGGCCCCGCCCTAGCCCAGCAGAGCCCCGCAGGCCCCGCCCTGCTCCTGCAAAGCGCCGCTGGCTCCGCCCCCTCGCCACAGGCCCCGCCCCCCCTGCTCCTGCAAAGCGCCGCTGGCTCCGCCCCCTACCCACAGGCCCCGCCCTGCTCCCAGCCCCCCCTGCCCCTGCCTCCACTCCACTCCCCACAGGACCCGCCCTGCCCCTGCAAAGCGCCCCTGGCTCCACTGCACTCCCCACAGGCCCCGCCTGGTCCGGCAAAGCCCAGCAGGCCCCGCCCTGCTTCCAGCCCCGCCCTGCTCCTGCACAGCCGGAAGACCCCGCCCCGCAGGCCCCGCCCTGGTCCCCGCAGAGGCCCCGCCCACCCTGCACCGAGAGGCGACCCAGCAGCAGGCAGCCAACCAATGGTGGCGGGCCAGCGCTGCAGGGTGCTCTGGTGGTGGTCATGGGAGTCCGCAACCGCGGGGTCCGCGGCCAATCTCGGAGGAGGAGTGGCAGAGGGGGAGGAGGCGGGGTTAAAGCCAGCGCCCGTGGGCGGGGCCAGCAGGGTGGGCTGCGGGGCGGGGCCGGGATTTCCCGCCAAGGTGGTGGTGCTTGTGAGACTTGGAGGCGCAGGTGTGTGGCACGCGGGCAGGGCCTGGATTTCCTGTGGGGCGGGGCCGGGGAGGGGAGGGGCTGAGGGGAGGGGCGGGGCTAGGAGTTCCCGGGCGCGGTGGCCCGTGCAGTGCAGCGGCAGTGGCGGGAAGTCAGAGGCGCCAGGGCCCACGGGCGGAGCGCTGGACAGGCCGGCACCGCCTGCTTTCGAGACCCTACAGGAAAAAAGAAAAGCACAAATAAGTCCCGAACCCGCGTGATCCGACCCCGTACTGGAACTCAGCACACCCGTGCGGGGGGGGGGGGGGGGGGAGGAGTCCGCGTCTGTGCAGGGGTGAGGGGAGGGGTACTGGGGTCAGGAGGAGGGCTCAGGTGGAGGAGGGATCAGGTGGAGGGAGGTCAGGTGGAGGAGGGATCAGGTGGAGGGAGGTCAGATGGAGGAGGGTCAGGTGGAGGAGGGATCAGGTGGAGGGAGGTCAGGTGGAGGAGGGTCAGGTGGAGGAGGGATCAGGTGGAGGAGGGTCAGGTGGAGGAGGGATCAGGTGGAGGAGGGTCAGGTGGAGGAGGGTCAGGTGGAGGAGGGTCAGGTGGAGGGAGGTCAGGTGGAGGAGGGATCAGGTGGAGGAGGGTCAGGTGGAGGAGGGTCAGGTGAAGGGAGGTCAGGTGGAGGGAGGTCAGGTGGAGGAGGGATCAGCTGGAGGGAGGTCAGGTGGAGGGAGGTTAGGTGGAGGAGGGTCAGGTGGAGGGAGGTCAGGTGGAGGAGGGATCAGCTGGAGGGAGGTCAGGTGGAGGGAGGTTAGGTGGAGGAGGGTCAGGTGAAGGGAGGTCAGGTGGAGGGAGGTCAAGTGGAGGAGGGATCAGGTGGAGGGAGGTCAGGTGGAGAAGGGATCAGGTGAAGGAGGGATCAGGTGGAGGGAGGTCAGGTGGAGGAGGGATCAGGTGGAGGGAGGTCAGGTGGAGGAGGGATCAGGTGGAGGGAGGTCAGGTGGAGGAGGGATCAGGTAGAGGGATCAGTTGGAGGGAGGTCAGGTGGAGGAGGGATCAGTTGGAGGGAGGTCAGGTGGAGGAGGGCTCAGGTGGAGGAGGGATCAGGTAGAGGAGGGATCAGATGGAGGAGGGCTCAGGTGGAGGAGTCAGATGGAGGAGGAGTCAGATGGAGGAGGGTTCAGGTGGAGGGGGTCAGGTGGAGGGAGGTTAGGTGGAGGAGAGATCAGGTGGAGGAGAGCTCAGGTGGAGGGGTCAGGAGGAGGGGTCAGGAGATAGGGGTCAGGTGGACAGGGGATGGTAGAAGAGGGCAGGATCCCCTCCTCTGAGCCCAGGGGCATTTAGGGACAGGGATGAGTGGCCGTGGGGTGGTCAGAACTTGAAGACAAGGGACCGGGCAGGGGCTGAGATCAAAGGCGGCAGCAGAGATGTCTCCTAGACTTAGGGGACAGGGTCTCCTGGGGTTCAGGTCTCCTAGACCTGAGGGTCAGGGTCTCCTGGGGTCAGGGTCTCCTAGAGGACAGGGTCTCCTGGGGGACAGAGTCTCCTAGGCCTGGGGTCAGGGTCTCCTGGAGGTCAAGGTCTTTCTGGGGTTTCATTAATGTTCCTGGGTCATCTTCAGCAGCCTGAGGTCTGGAGTCAGTGTCTGCCCAAAGAGCAGCAGAGGCTGAGAGTGGGTACAGCAGGTGGCTGGCATGTGGCATGTGCTGGGGACCCAACCCTGTGCCTCAGGCTGCCCAGGATTCCTCCCAGGTGACAGCTGCTAACCCTAAACCTTTCCTGGACCCTTACTCTAACATTTCCTCAAGTGCATCCCAACATCACCCTTTGTCTACCATATTCCCTACACCCTTTCCTGACCTTAAGCCTGATCTATTCCATAATCCAAATGCTAGCCCTAACCTCACCAGATCGATAACTTTAACCTATAATCCTAACACTGACAATGACCCTGACTCTGACCCTAACCCACAACCCTAACCCATACCCTAGCACATGCTCCAACATGTACCCTATCAGTTATCCTAACACATACCTTTACTCTAAAACCCTAAACTGTAACACATACCCTAATAAGTACCATAACAAATATAGTAAACAGTGTCACATTCTATCAAGTACCCTAACAAGTACTGTAAACCATTCAGGTATATTTATGTACACCCTATGATCTACCTCGAATTCACCTTAACACATACCCTAACACTTGCCCTTAACCCAAACTATAACCCTAATATACACTATAGCATATACCTTAACCCTAAAAATACCCGAACTCTAACACAAACCCTGACATATACCATAAACTTCATCCTAACTCAAACACATGCCATAACATATACTCTAAACACTAAAATGTGTGGTAACAACAACTCTTACATGCACTCTAATACATGCAGGTACTCTTATAGGTAAACTAGCATGTACCCCAAACATACCGTAATACATACCTTAACCCTAAGCCAAACCCTAAAAAATACTCTAACATGTACCCTACTGGTTAACACAGACCCTAACCATTATTACGTACTCTAAAGCTTACATATACCCTAACAAGTACCCTAAACTTATCCCAACATACTTCCTAACATGTTGCCTAACCCAAACCATAACTGTAACCTTAACACATACCCAAACACGTACTCTAACACACACTCTAAACATTTACGTGTATCCTAACAAGTACTCTAACATGTACTTCAAGTCATACATGTACCCTAGCATGTGCACAAAACATACCCTGTTTGCTAACATGTACTCTAAACACTAACTCATACCCTAACAAGGACCCTAACACTTATTCAAAACCATGCAAATACCCTTAAATACACTCAAACTTGTACCCAAAAGTAACCCAACGTACACCCTAATATGTGCCCTGACTTTAACGTGTCTTTTAACCCTAACAGATTTCCCAATAGTACTCTAACACATTAAACATACTCTAGACACACATACTCTAACAAATACCCTAACACATACTCTATAAAGCATACAGGTAACCTTACACGTACCCTGAATGTACCTAACATACTCTAACTCTGACCTTTACATATACCCCAAATACCTTGACACGTACTCTAAAAAATAAATGTACCCTAACACGTGACGCAAACATATCCTAACATGTACCTTAACCCTAACATGTATCCTAACATGCACCTTAACATCCCCTAACAAGTACTGTAAACCACACAAGTATCCTTACATGCACCCTAACATGTACCCTCAATGTTCCCTAACATATAGCCTAACATGTGCTATAGTCTTAACATGAACCTTCACCCTAACGAATCCCCTGTGAAGTATGCTAACTCTAATACATACCATAATATGTGCCCTAACACACACTCTAACATGTACCATAACCCTAACAAATCCCCTATCAAGTACCCTAACTCTAACACATACCCTAACATGGACTCAAACACATACCCTAATATGTGCCATTACTTTAACATGTATGTTAAACCTAACAGATTCCCAATATACTGTAATACACTAAACATGCTCTGGACACGAACCCATATGGTAACAAGTACCCATTCGCATACTCTATAAACTGTACTTGTATCCTAACAAACTATAACTTAACATGTACCCTAAACATAGCACATCCCCTAATAAATACTCTAAATTCTAATACATTTCTAAACCATACAGGTAACCTTATGTGTACTCCAAATGTGTAACCTGACCCAGGCCCTAGTCCTGACACATACATGTACCCTAAAATATTCCCTAACATATACCTCATCACACACCCTAACTGTGGCCCATACTCACACCCTAACATGTACCCTGACTGACATCCATACGCCAGCATGTACCCTAACTCTAACACCCTATGTACCTCAACCCTAAAATTTGTGGTAAACATTAACATGTACCCTAACAAGTACCCTAACGTGTACTCTAAGTGAGCCTTACATGCACCCTAACATGTACCCAAAATGCTCCTGAGCTCTGCTCTTCCACAAGCCCTGCCCCTGGGCTGCACACTTCCCTGCTCTAGGCAGAAGGTGCTCTAGGCAGGTGCACTATCCATGGAGGACACTGGGTGCCGTGAGGGCTGCTTCCCACCAGAGGGCGCTCTAGGTATGCACACTGTCCTCCTCACCACCAGGGGGTGCAGTGACCACTGCTTCCCAACAGAGGGCGCTCTAGGTATGCACACTGTCCTCCTCACCACCAGGGGGTGCTCTAGCTGTGTGCACCGTCCTCCTCACCACCAGGGGGTGCAGTGACCACTGCTTCCCAACAGAGGGCGCTCTAGCTGTGTGCACCGTCCTCCTCAGGACCCCGGGGCCTCCCACAATCTCCGCCCCTGGCCTGCTCACTTCTCCTTTGCCACACCCCTCCTGTGCTCTGCCTCCCCACAAGCCCTGCCTCTGGACTCCTTCTTGCCCCACCCCTATCACTCTCTGCCCCTCCACAAGCCCCGCCTCTGGACCGTTCACTTCCATGCTCTGCTCCTCCCACAAACTAGAGGGTGCAGTGAGCACTGATTCCCACCAGAGGGCGCTCTAGGCTTGCACACTGTCCTCCTCCTCTCAAGACCTGGAGTACATTAAGGGCTGATTCCCACCAGAGGGCGCACTAGGCAGGTGAGCTCCTTGCTGCTCTCCTCGGGACCCAGGGTGCAGTGAGAGCTGATTCCCCCAGAAGGTGTCTAGGCAGGCTCATCGTTATCTTCTCCTGACGACAGGGTGAGGGGGGTGGGGGTGCAGTGAGGCTGCTTCCCACCAGAGGGCGCTCTGGGTGTGTGCACCGTCCTTCTCAGGACCAGAGGGTGCAGTGAACACTGATTCCCACCAGAGGGCGCTCTAGGTGTGCACTGTCCTTCTCAGGACCAGAGGGTGCAGTGAACACTGATTCCCACCAGAGGGCGCTCTGGGTGTGTGCACCGTCCTTCTCAGGACCAGAGGGTGCAGTGAACACTGATTCCCACCAGAGGGCGCTCTGGGTGTGTGCACCGTCCTTCTCAGGACCAGAGGGTGCAGTGAACACTGATTCCCACCAGAGGGCACTCTGGGTGTGTGCACTGTCCTCTTCTCAGGTCTAGAGGGTGCAGTGACCACTGATTCTCACCACATGGTGCTCTAGGTGTGCACACCATCCTCCTAGGACCCCGGGCCTCCCACAAGCCCCGCCCCTGGACCCCTCACTTCTGCTCCCTTGCCACACCCCTCCTGTGCTCTGCTCTTCCACAAGCCCCGCCCTTGGACCGCTCACTTCCAAGCTCTTGCCCCTCCCTTCTCGTGCTCTGCCCCTCCACAAGCCCCCATTGATCTGCTCTCTTTTGCACGCTTGCCCCATCCCTCTCAAGCTTTGACCCTCCACAAGCTCTGCCTCACTTCCAGGCTCTTGCCCCTCCCCTCTAGTGCTCTGCCAGTCCACAAGCCTCGCCCCTGGCCGCTCACTTCTGTGCTCTTGCCCACCTATCTGGTGCTCTGCTCTGCCCACAAAACCTGAGGGTGCAGTGAGCACTGATTCTGGCCAGAGGGCGCTCTAAGTGTGCACACTGTGTTCCTGTTCTCCAGGCCATGGGTGCAGTGATCACTGATTCCCACCAGATGGTGCTCTAGGTGTGCATACTGTCCTCCTCAGGACCCCAGGTCCTCCCACAAGCCCCACCCCTGCACTGCTCACTTCCTTGCTCTTGCTCCATCTCTCGTGTGCTCTGCTCTTCCACAAGCCCCACCCCTGCACCTCTCACTTCTTGCTCTGCTCCGCCCACAAAACCAGAGGATGCAGTGAGCACTGATTCCCGCCAGAGGGTGCTCTAGGCTTGCACACTGTCCTCGCCTCAGGACCTAGGGTGCAGTGATGGCTGATTTCCACCAGAGGGCGCGCTAGACAGGTGAGCGACTTGCTCCTCTTCTCGGAACCAGGGGTGCAATGAGGGCTGTTTCCCACCAGAGGGTGCTCTAGGCATGCTCACCTCCTCCTTTCCTCAAGACCAAGGGGTGCAGTGAGCGCTGATTCCCACCAGAGGGCGCTCTAGGTGTGTGCACTGTCTTATTCTCAGGTCCAGGGGTTGCAGTGACCACTTATGCCCACCAGATGGTGCTCTAGCTGTGTACACGAGCCTCCTCGTCTCAGGACCAGAGGGGTGCAGTGACCACTCATTCCCACCAGATGGTGCTCTAGGTGTGCACACCATCCTCCTCAAGACCAGGAAGGGTGTAGTGACTACTGATTCCCACCAGATGGTGCTCTAGGTGTACACACCATCCTCTTCGCAGGTCCAGGGAGGGTGCAGTGACCACTGATTCCCACCACATGGTGCTCTAGGTGTGTGCACCATCCTCCTCAGGACCCCAGGGCCTCCCACAAGCCCCGCCCCTGGACCACTCACTTCCATGCTCTTGCTCCTCCCTTCTCGTGCTCTGTCCCCCCACAAGTCCTGCCACCGAATTGCGCTCTTGCCCCATCCCTCTCAAGCTTTTTTTTCTCTTTTTCTTTTTTCTTTCTTTCTTTTTTTTTTTTTTTTTTTTTTTTTTTGTCAGTCGTGGGGCCTGAACTGGGCCTGGGCACTGTCCCTCAGCTCTTCAGCTCAAGGCTAGCACTCTACCTCTTGAGCCACAGTGCCATTTCTGGCTTTTTCTGCTTATGTGGAATAGAACCCAGGGCCTCATGCATGCAAGGCCAGCGTTCTACCAGTGAGCCATTCCCAGCCCCCTTCCCAAGCTTTGCCCCCCCACATACCCCACCCCTGGGCTGCTCCCTTCGTCATTCTTGCCCACCTCTCTCACACTGTGCCCCCCACAAACCCCACCCGAGCCCCTCACTTCCTCACTCTTGCCCCGCCCCTCTCACATTCTGCTTCCCACAAGCCCTGTCCCTGGGCCACTCACTCCCAAGCTCTTGGCCCTCCCTTCTGCCCCACCCCTGCAGTGCCCCACTCCTCCTCCTAACCTGTAGCTGCAATTACTTCCTTCTGCCCAGGAACACTTGAAGTCCTGAGGAAGCGTCCCAATGCCTCAGGGCCAGAGACAGACTAGCCTCTGTCTGGTCCTGCTCCAAACTTCAGTGTCCAGAGTCCCAGAGCAGTCTTGTCCCAGCTCTCACTGAATCATTACAGTGTCAGCTCAGGCCTGGCAGTCAGGGCCAGTAGTGATCTGCTGGGTGCCAAGGAAGGAGGTGGGGCCCCAGAGGAGCACAAGGTCAATAGGGAGGTAGAGGCTGCAGGCAGAGGCATGGACATTGTAATGGGTTGTGTTCCCAAAATGTGGCCCAGAAGACACTGATTCCATGACCCTGGTCTTCAGAGCTGTGAACACAGATCTCTAAACCACCCAGCCTGCAGTGGTGTGTCAGAGCAACCCTAGGGAAATAACACATAAATGTTCTGCTATTTCCACACTCCCTTTTCTCTTTCTCTCCCCTGGAGATGCCCCTGGGGTATCTAGGGAAGTGCTTGCTTTATTCCCTCAGGAGCTACTGGCAATCAGCCATATTGCCCAGCAGTCCTGGGTACAGGCAGCCCTAGAGTCCATTCCGGGATTGGTTTATCATTTCCGGCCAGGAGGCGTCTGTGCAGAGGGTCCTCCTCAGCTCTGGACCCCAGATAGCAATGAGCTACCCTGTAAGGCCACACAAAGGGCAGCCGCCCTCAGGAGTTTTATCCTCTCATGGATGAGTCCTCCAAGCTCTGGCAGAGAGTAGGCAGCCAGGGGACCTGATGTGGTTGTATGTGACTCCAAGGTGGTTGGTTCTTACAGGGACTGTCACCTGATGAGAACAGGATAGGGTCCCGCCAGGTAGTGACTTACTTAAGGAAGGGCAATGGAGGGCTGCACACAATCAGAAGCCCCTGGCAACATTTGTCCAGGTTGTACAAAGCCATCAGAGTCATGAATGGTTCTCAACCAGGGAGGTTTGCTCCACAGTTGATACTGGCGATTTAGGTAGACATGGCTGCTCTTTAGGCCTGGGCAGACATTATTGACACCTATTTCCCAGAGTTGGGAATGCAGGTAAACACTCTGCCCTGACCAGCATAATCCAGGACAGCACATAAAGAACTCATAAATTGTGTTAATTTTGTAATCACCAATGTGTGCTAAACTGTATTAACT
This sequence comes from Dipodomys merriami, assembly GCF_024711535.1. Lineage (NCBI taxonomy): Eukaryota > Metazoa > Chordata > Mammalia > Rodentia > Heteromyidae > Dipodomys > Dipodomys merriami. The sequence goes on along the minus strand of NW_027202406.1, from coordinate 235,663 downwards.
CTACATACTGTGATTGTGGCATTTCTATTAGGCAACTTAATTTTCCAGTCTCATATCCTTCCTATCTGCTATCTCAGTCTACTTTAATAATCCTGAACACATTTAGTGTCTTTCAAATTGCAATTATTATTGTTACAGTGACAGCCTGTGAAGCTGCTGTGGGTTTGGCATTATTTTTTATTGTTGTTGCCAGTCCCGGGGCTTGAACTCAGGGTTTGAACTCTGTCCCTGAGCCTCTCTGAGCTCAAGGCTAGCACTCTACCACTTGAACCACAGCACCACTTCAGGCTTTTTCTGTTTATGTAGTACTGAGGAATCAAACGCAGGACTTCATGCATGCTAGGCAAGCACTCTACCACTAAGCCACATTCCCAGCCCTGGCTTTATTCTTATGTCAAGTAACTTCAGCAGTCATTACCTGCAAAGCCTTAATCTTTGACAATGCTAAAAATTATTCTCCCCACAAACATACAAGTCTCTAAACTTGATATTCCAAAAGTCATATGATCTGAAATTATTCTTCACCTACTAATTAGTATGGAATGACTGTTCATCCATACTCAATGTCATGAAAATTGCTTATTTTTCACTAGTTTTATTTTCTCTTCACCTCATTCTAACCCTATTAGCCTGACTTTTCCCACACTTAATGATGATAATCAGTTCACCTCACCTATCCAAACAACCTTTAACAGTAAAAATATATATATATTTCAATACTAATTCTATTTCAGATCTTAGTTGTTATTATAATACATCCAAGGTATTCATTTCATTTTGTATTTTATTTGAAGCAACCCTAAATCCGACTCTGATAATCATTTCTCGAGAATGGAGTCAGACAGAACCACTTCACCTGTGTGCTTTCTCAGCTCCAGGATGCCGTGACTCCACGTAGCCCATAGGACATGGTCTCTGCATGTCTTCTATTCCACGGGTCCTGAGGAGAGGAGGTGCACAGGCACCTAGCACACCCTCTGGTCGGAATCGGCACCCACTGCACCCAAATCCGGAGGAGAGGACAGTGTGCATGTGCCTAGTGTGCCCTCCAGTTAGAAGCAGCACTCACTGCACCCCAGGTCCCCAGGAAGACAGCCCATGCCTAGAGCAATGCCTGGGGGGAATCAGGGCAAACAGCACCCCGGGGTCCTGAGGAGGACAGTGCACACACCTAGACCACCCTCTGGTGGGAACCAGGACTTCCTGCACTCTGGGCCCTGAGGACAGGATGCCGGTGGGCATGCCTACAGAGCCCCCTGGCGGGAATCAGCACTCAGCACCCTGGGTCCTAAGGAGAGGCAGACAGTGGGCATGCCTACAGTGCCCTCTGGCGGGACTCAGTGCTCACTGCACCTTGGGACCTGAGGAGAGGACCATGGTAAGCATACCTAGACTACCCTCTGGGGGGAATCAGAGCTCACTGCACCTTGGGACCTGAGGAGAGGAGCATGATGAGCACACCTAGACTACCCTCTGGGGGGAATCAGAGCTCACTGCACCCTGGGTCCTGAGGAGAGACAGACAGTGTGCATGCCTAGAGCATGCTCTGGGGGGAATCAGAGCTCACTGCACCTTGGACCTGAGGAGAGGAGCATGGTAAGCATACCTAGACTACCCTCTGGGGGGACTCAGTGCTCACTGCACCCTGGGTCCTGAGGAGAAACAGACAGTGTGCATGCCTAGAGCATCCTCTGGGGGGAATCAGAGCTCACTGCACCTTGGACCTGAGGAGAGGAGCATGGTAAGCATACCTAGACTACACTCTGGGGGGACTCAGTGCTCACTGCACCCTGGGTCCTGAGGAGAAACAGACAGTGTGCATGCCTAGAGCATCCTCTGGGGGGAATCAGTACTCACTGCACCTTGGACCTGAGGAGAGGTGGATGGTGGGCATGCCTAGATCACCCTCTGGTGGGAAGCAGCACTCACTGGGTCCTGAGGAGGGTGATGTGTCAGAACTACCCTAGGGAAATAACACATAAATGTGCTGCTCTTTCCACTCGCTCTCCAGACCATGGGTGCCTCCCCCAGGGTCGTCCAACAAGGTTTTATGAAAAGCAGGGCCCTTCATAGGACATAGCCATGGCCAGGTGGTCACTTGCATCTGTCTGGCATCCTTGGCCTCAGCCCTCAACCTCCTGAGACCAGTGGGGAAATTAGGACAAGAAACAGAGGCATGATGTTCTGAAGCTGGTGAGCCTCTATGCTGCTGATGCTGGATCCCAGGATCCCAGTGCTTAGGTCATCTGTACTTGGAAGAGCCAAGACGTCCCTTGTGAACTCAGTGGGGAAAGTGACTCAGGAAGGTTCCTGAAGAGGCTGTTCCAGCTGGTCATGGCGTCTTGCCTGTGTCCACCGAGCCCAGGCTCGGTGGGGGAGGAGGGTGGAACAGGCTGTGTATCCACACCCTTCTTCTCAGAGAGGCCTGGGGCAAAACCACAAGGGGGAGAGAGAAGAAAGAGGCTGGGTGTCAGGATGCTAAGGTTAGGGACTCCTCCCACGGGCTGAGGACTGACGAGGGGCCTCCTGCTCCATCCACATGAGGGCCTCTGACCAGTGTGGAGTGACCCTTCTCAGGAGGCCCAGGCCCAGCAACAGTCAGCTTTTCTCAATGTGCACATGAAGCAGCTGCCAAGTCAGAGTCTAGAACTTTCAGGACAGTCTGCTGCCTGCCCAATGGGAGAGCCAAATGCCCTCTGAGTCCTCAAGCAGCCCACTCCTGCTGGGCCTCCAGGAGGACATGCTGGCCTCACAGCCTCCTTGTAGGCCGTCCAAGTCGAGATGTGGCAGACAGCCCCTTACGCCACCCTTCTGAGCGCCCTCTTTGAGGGAGAAGGCAGGCCTACCGCAGCCAGCTTTCATTCATTATCTGTTCCACGTGTCGATGTAGACCATTGCTGAGCCCACTGAGTAAACCACAGGACTCTTGCATTTTCAGTGATAAGCCACCTGGAGTAGAGCCCAAAGGAGCTGTCATGGCGTTCCAGTGCTGTATTCCCAGTACAAGAGGACTGCAGGTTCTAGTCCACTCTGGGCTACGTGGTGAAAAGTCTGACCGGTCACCTTGACAAGATGGCTTCAGTTATGTAAAAACTGTGTGTAGTTCAGTGGCTGAGCACTTTGTCTAGCACATGTGATGCCATGGATACCACAGCAGGCAGGCGACAGACAGGCCCTCTCACAGGAATCGGTGCTCACTGCACCCCCTGGCTTTCAGGAGAGGAGGACCGCTGAGGACAGCTAGAGCGCCCTCTGGCGGGAAACAGCGCTCACTGCACCCCGGGTCCTGAGGAGGACGGTGCCCCCACCTGGAGAGCCCTCTGGCAAGAAACAGGGCTCGCTGCATAGCATGTCCTGAGGATGGTGTGTGCATGCCTGGAGCGCCCTCTGGTGGGAATCACTGTTCACTGCACCCCGGGTCCTGAGGAGGAGGGTGTGCACACTTAGAGCACCCTCTGGTGGGAAGTGGCACTCACTGCACCCCGGGTCATGAGAAGAGCACGGTGCACACGCACCTGATTGATGTAACCGTAGCCCCTCTGTATATCAACTACAATAACTATTTTAAAAGAGCTGAAAGGATATTTAAAATTGCCATTCATGCAATATGTATCGCATAAAGACTTTTACCATCTTCAAGATTCTGACATTGAAGCAAGTTTTGTTTTCCCTATTTTAACAGATGCAGAAAGTGAAGTTTTGAGATACACACAGTTAAAATCACAAAGATAAGGAGAAAGTAAGAACTGCATGCTGCTTTTGTGGCTTTGCTTCTGACTCCTCCACATCCATGTCTTGACACTGGGAAGCAGGGTAAGAAGGGGTTGTAACAAAGAAAGAAGACACTGGCATCAGAAAATGATCTCACTATTTACCTCAGGAGTTATTTATTTAAACCTCTTGACAGCTACCAGCAAATTTCAGCATGAGAAGTGACAACTGCAGCTCCTTGGGGGGGAATCTCCTAACAGACTTCATCCTTCTGGGTGTTTCTGACTGACCATGGCTGGAGCTCCCTCTCTTTGTGGTCCTCCTGGTGTCCTACATTCTGGCAATGTTAGGAAACATTTCCATCATTCTGGTATCCCGCCTAGATCCCCAACTCCACAGCCCTATGTACATCTTCCTCAGCCACGTGTCCTTCCTGGACCCCTGCTATAACAACACCACAGTCCCCCAGATATTGTTCAACATGGACAGCTCCAAGAAGACCATCAGCTACGGAGGCTGCACAGTGCAGTATGCAATTTTCCACTGGTTGGGAAGCACAGAATGCATTATATCTTGGCCGCCATGGCCCTGGATCGCTACGTGGCCATCTGCGAGCCCCTCCGGTATGCCATCATCATGCACCGCTCTCTCTGCCAGCAGCTGGTGGCTGTGGCCTGGCTCAGTGGCTTTGGCAACTCTCTTGGTTAAGTGGTTCTGACTGTACAATGCCTTTCTGTGGGCGACAGGAGGATCCAGTCCTCCAAGGGAAGGCACAAGGCCTTTGGGCCTTGTTCTTCCCACCTGGTGGTGGTCTCTCTCTTCTACATATCTGCCAACTACAGTACCTGCAGCCCTCCTCCAGACACTCCCAGGAGCAGGACAAGTTTATCTCTCTCCTCAATTCCATAACCACCTCCACCCTGAATCCCTTCATCTATACTCTAAGGAATAAGGGTGTGAAGGGAGCTCTCAGAAGACTCCTGGCAAGGATCTGGAAGCTCTGCAGATTATGAAGATCTGAGATGAGGCTATCACCAGTTATTCAAGAACGCTGCACAAGTGTATTGTTTCCTCGGAGTATCTTATACTTACAGAATTAGTAGCTAAGTAGAAAGTATTTTGAGCCGGGCTCTAGTGGCTCACGCTTGTAATCCTAGCTATTCAGGAGGCTGAGATCTGAGGATCGTGGTTCAAAGCCAGCCCGGGCAAGAAAGTCCGTGAAACTCTTATCTCCAATAAACCACCAGAAAATTGGAAATGGTGCAATGGTGCTGTAGCTCAAGTGGTAGAGCGCTAGCCTTGAGCTGAAGAGCTGAGGAACAATGCTCAGGCCCAGAGTTCAAGCCCCACAACCGACCCAAAAAAAAAGAAAAAAAGCAATTATTTTGAGAGATTTGAGAACCTTGAAAATCCCCAAAACATCTCATCTCTCATATGCTCATAGTGCCAGTGATTTGCAAGTTAAGCTCATTCGTGTAATTCTAATAGGTCATATATTTTTATAGATTGAAACCACTCAATTTTATTGAATTATTTCATTTCTAATTTTCTGGCTCTTCCTTTTTCTCCTTCCTAGTTTTTTTCTCTTCTCCCTCAATTTGTCTCTTTATAAACTATTTTCTTCCTTTTCAATTACTCCTACTTATGAGTAATATGAAACTGAAAGAGTGTCTTACACATTTTTCCATAGATTTAAACTCTCCTGAGTTTAATATGTTTTCAAAATATTATAAGAATAAGTGGATTCTTCTCCTCTTTTGTGATTATAGATGACTTTTTTTCTCCTGAACTCAAGTTTCCTACTATAGAAGGTTCATTCTCCACTGACTGATAACTAGTTGAACTATATCTACCTATGTTCTACCCTATTCAAACATACGTATTACAGATTTCAACATAGAAATTAGGTGAGAGAATAGTAACAGCCACCAATAATTTTTATGACACCATAACAGCATGCCAAGTTATGAATTGCATATTTCCAAAATGTTCCATTTTCTATATCTACACTGCAATAAAGAACAAAGAAATTGTGAAAAACTGTGAGTAAAAGGGAACTGACACATGAATGACCTGGAAATACCAGTAAAGAAACACAACATAAAAAACAAATGAAAATTCTAGAAATAAAAAGTACAATAATTAAAATAGTAACATTCTGCAGAAATTCAAATGCATATTTCAGCAAATAGAAAAAAAATAAGTAAACTAATATGGGACAAAAGAAATCACAAAGGTGGATAATGGCTTCATCATTGACCACAGTGAGAGAGGCAACCCCCAGGGCCAAGGGCCAGCCACAGGGCACTGGGCATCCTCAAGTTCAGAGGGTGGTGCTCTTCAGCCTCAAGGAGAGCATGGACAGAGAAAGGCTCCCCAACTTTTCTGGCGACGATGCCTTGAGACAGGTACCCTGGCCTCAGTGTCCTCACAAGGCTTCATTGGTAACGATTGTTTCACAAGCAACCAGCAGGCCCTCAGGCCTGCAATTTGTGGTCGTGAGTGCTGAAGAAGTCATACACAGTGGCCTCTCCGTGCCTCGTGGTGGAGCAGGGAGTCCAGAGCAGAGCACACCGGGATTTGAGACAAGGCTGCCCTCAGGACTGTGCCCCGGCAGCCCAGCTTCAAGGAACACTGGCGGTCACTGTTACTCTCCGCACAGGGCATGGCTGAGGTCACAAGCAATGCCCCCTCCTTGCCTTACGGAAGAATGAGGACAAACAGCAGGGCAAGTACGATTTCAGACAGAGATACCTGGGAACTAGCACTCTGGCAGCAGTGACCTCAAGACAGTTTCTATGGCTGCACTGGTGATGCAATCAGCCTGCAGCCCCAAGGGACCTCTTGTGGCTGGCAGGCCTAGGCCCCAGGCACCTGTGAGGATGCACAGGATGCCCACAGCCAGGCTCAGAGGTTAGGGGAGAGAGCAAGAATCCAGGAAATTTTAGAAATGGCTGTATCCACGTCAATGTTTGGGTAGCAGCTGCTAATAGAGATGGCTGGTGATGTATGGAAGCAGTTCTCAGCCCCACAGTACCAGCAGGTGGTCACACCAAGCCTGAGCCACACGTGGTGAGGTCGAAGGGCATGGCCACACAGGGTGGCAGGGAGTGAAATGGAGCCCAGAGTCATCAAACATGACCACCTAATGGGCAGAGCCCTTTCAGCAGCAGTGTCCCCTTGGCAGCTGTGGCAACAAGGGCAATGGCAGCATCCCTCAGGCCCAGGGCCCACAGTGCCCTCAAAAGACCATGGCCACATACGGACATGGTGCAAGGAGTGAACGGGGCCCAAGCCATCAGCTATGGCCGCCTCACAGCCAGCACCCAGGCGGCAGTGGTGTCCCCTCCGCAGCTACGACAAGGTCAGCGCCATCAGCACTCAGCCCCAAGGGCCCACAGCTCCCTCAATGACGCCCTTACTCCAGCTTCTGTAGGTGTCACTGGCAGTCGCTGTGCCAAGCCTTCTGGGGTTCAGAGTAAGAGTGGGATGCTGAGAGACTAAAGGCTGGGTCACAGCCAGGTTGGCACTTGAGAAAAGTGGAGATATCCAAGCCAAGCTGCCAGATGGGCAGTCAAGTGGACCTAGGGGTTGCAAGTCAAGCCTACATTGATGTTATTCTACTCTTTCTCTAAGTTTACCATGATGACCTTCTTTTCTGTTTTCAACATTCTGCCTTCAAACTACCATCCTCACAACTCAGCTTCCTGTGTAGGTAGGATTAAGTGTCTGAGTAAATAAAGCCAGGTGAGGAAATCGTTTTGGACTGGAGCCCTAATTACCCCTCACCTCTCAGGATGTGTCCAGCTGAAGGATCCTTGGAAGGCAACAGGATCACATGCCTCCCAGGAAGAAAGTGAAGATTCATGAGGCCAATGAGACTGAGGGAAAGAGGGCTTGGATGGTTGCCAGCCACCTCAAAAGCAAGCCTCAGATCCTGAGTTTGAGTAATGATTTCTGACCAATAAAAAAGGAGAAAGATGAAAAGAGGGAAAGAAAGAAAAAAGAGAAAGAGAGAGGAAGAAAAAAGGAAGAAAGCAAAGCAAAGAAAGAAAAAAAGCTCCTTGACGCCTTTCTTCCATGTTACATCTTGTATATGAATACATATCCTGGAGCATTTCAATGAATCCTCTCTTGAGTACCTTATTTTACTTCCTCTGGCAGTAACAACAGACTTAGGCACTTAGGACCTCTTCAGCCATACTTGTACTCTGTTTCTGGTTTTACTTCATATTTTTTATGCTGATGCTGGGGCTTCAAATAGGGCCTGGGCACTGCTGTGAGCTCTACTTTTCCACTCTGCTTTTCCACTCTGTGTGACGCTGACTTCTTACACACTCTGCTTTTCCACTGTGTGACGCTGACTTCTTACACACTCTGCTTTTCCACTCTGTGTAATACTGACTTCTTACACACCAGTTCCTACACACTCTGGGACTCCTGCTCGCTGCTAACCAGGGCCCTTCCCTGCTTCCTTAGGACTAGGGTCACAGGGACCAAGAGCCAGCTCAGTGCTAGTAGTGTTTGTTCGTTTTCCTGGGGAAAAAGCATTCTTTACAAAGCTGACCTGAGCTCTCCTCTGGTGCTGGATGACAAGGGACAGCCATTCCAAAGGTAGCCTGAAGGTGGCTCGGGCCTCCACCCTGAGGGGGGTAGGCTGGAGGAGGCCGAGGCCCGGGACGCCTGGGGCTGACGGCGGCCCCCAGCCCAAGGGAGGCGGGAGGAGGCCGAGGCCGGGGACGCCTGGGGCTGACGCCGGCCCTGCGGCCCGAGGGAGGCGGGAGGAGGCCGAGGCCGGGGACGCCTGGGGCTGACGCCGGCCCTGCGGCCCGAGGGAGGCGGGAGGAGGCCGAGGCCGAGCCTCAGACCGGCCCACGAGGCGGGCGGCCAGGCGGCTTCGGAGACAGAGCAGCCGGGGCCGGGCCGGGCAGTCACCGCTCACGCCGGGGCCGGGCCCGGGCAGTCACCGCTCACGCCGGGGCCGGCCCGGCCGGGGCTCCGCCGTCCCCACGGGGCCGCCGTGAGGCCCGGCCCCCGGCGTCGGCGGTCGCACTCACCCCGCCGCCCGCTGGGCCCCGCGCGGCTGCTCCCGGCCTGGGCTCCAGCGGCGGCCACGTCGCACGGGTCTCCCTGCAGGACGGGGCCGCGGGTGAAGAGCCGGGGAGTGGCCGCACCGGCGGGAGCCCGCGGGAAGCTGCGCACGCCACTGTCTCCAAGCCCGGCCGCGTCGCAGGGGTGGCGTTGCGCATGCGCAGCAGCTGCCGCGCAGGCGCCTGAGCCCGCGCTAACCGCCGCGCGCGCCTCGGGCCCTGACTTCCGGCCAGGTCCAGGCTGCGGCGGGCGCGGAGGAGACATGGCGGCCAGGCCCAGCCTGGCTGGCGGAGAGCGCCCAGGAGCTGCGGACCCACCCGAGGGGCCCAAAGTGGCCGGAGGTAGCAGCCGTGCTGGGCCCGGGCCGGACGAGCGTCGGGGCTGCGCGGGCGCCCGAGGCCCCGCCGGGCCTAGGCCGCGGCCGAGGGCTCAGTGCCCATCTGCGCTGGGCGCCGTGGGCCTGGCCCCGCGTGCCCGCCGGGGTTGGCTCCCGAGAGCCGGGCCTAGGCCGCGGCCGAGGGCTCAGTGCCCATCTGCGCTGGGCGCCGTGGGCCTGGCCCCGCGTGCCCGCCGGGGTTGGCTCCCGAGAGCCGGACCGCGCGCCCCGGGCCGCCCGGGGCGCCTCGCGCCCGCCGCGAGCCGCAGACCGCGGGTGGAACCTGGCGCCGCTGTGTTGGCCCGCGTCCGGGGAAGGGAGACCCAGGGAGGGAGGCGTCGGGGTCGGCCGGACCCCAGGGAGGGAGGCGTCGGGGTCGGCCGGACCCCAGGGAGGGAGGCGTCGGGGTCGGCCGGACCCCAGGGAGGGAGGCGTCGGGGTCGGCCGGACCCCAGGGAGGGTGACCCTGGGAGGCAGATGTCCGGGGTCAGCCAGACCCATGGGAGGGAGGTGTGCAGGGTCAGCCAATCCCCAGGGAGGGTGACCCTGGGAGGCAGATGTCTGGGGTCAGCCAGACCCCAGGGAGGGTGACCCTGGGAGGCAGATGTCCGGGGTCAGCCAGTCCCTTAGGAAAAAAGCATCACCCAGGGTCAGAGTCCTGCAGGGAAGGAGATCCCCACCCTTCTGCCATCCTCAGCCCCAAGGAAGAAGCCCAGCCTCAGCCATGCAAGGTGACAGAGGAGCTTGCATGCACCAGGACGGTCAGCCAGCAACAACACCATTCTGCTGAGGAGGAAGATTACTTACCCTCTCTCCATTGACAAGTATTTAAGCATATATTAAATAGAGAACAGCTGTAGTGGATCCAGGTGTCTACCAGCTTTCACAGTTCTCAACTGTTGACAAATCTTTTTATTCTTTAACATCCGCACTCCTATTTGATTGTAAAGTATCTCATAATTATCCATAAATATTTCCATGTGTATCTCTAAAGGTAAGTTCCCTTCAGAAAAGTGATACTGTTGCTACATTTATATAGTAGCAGCAATAATTCCTTTATTTCATCAAATAGTTTACAAAGTTTGTTGATTGTGACAGGAAGTTTTAAAATACTTTTTTCTCCTTCAACACCCAATTACAGAGGTTGCTTGTATCTTTTTTGCATTTTTTCTTTGGGTGTCTTCTTTTCTCGCTTTCCCCTTCAGATTTATTTGTTAAACAGCTATCTTTCCTGTCTGATTTCTTATTCTTGATGTTACTAACTACACCCCCTGTGCCACACACTGTTGTTCTATCCCTAAATATCTTCTGAATTTAGACCATACGCTTTAATAAATATCACTATCATTTTCAGCAAGTTATCAATAGGTGATAATGGTTTTTTACTTCTTTTGATGCTGGTCCTGAGGCTTGAACTTCACTTGAGCTTTGTCCCGAGCTTTATGCTCAAGGCAGTGTTTTACCACTTGAGCCACAGCTCCACTGTGGCTTTTTGCTGGCTATTTGGAGATTAGAGTTTCAGGGACTTTTCCTGCCCAGGCTGGCTTCAAACCATGATCCTCAGATCTCAGCTGAGATCCCCTGAGTAGCTAGCATTACAGATGTGAGCCCCTGACACCCAGTTATAATGTCTTCTTATATCAGGTGGCTCATGATGTCTTGTTACCATTATTACAATGCTAGTATAAATAATTTCCTACATCTTTTAATTCATTCATCAAAATATGTACATGTAGTGACTACAGAAAATTACTATGAAATATCTTAAATGGAGGTTTCATAGTTAGCATTGGTTTTACACAGGAAGGTATTTGTATTAATTAACCACTAGTTGACTACATTTTGTTACTAGTTCTTGTGTTTTTGTGTAAGACTTTTTTTTCCCAGTCCTAGGGCTGGAACTCAGGGCCTGGGCACTGTCCCTGAGCTTCATTTGCTCAAGGCTAGCACTCTACCACATGAGTCACAGCGCCACTTCCAGCTTTTTCTGTTCATATGGTACTGAGGAATCAAACCCAGGGCTTCTTGCACACTAGGCAAGCACTCTACCACTAGGCCACATCCCCAGTCCCTTGTGTAACACTTTTTAGAAGCTTCCTAATTGATTATGTTAGCTGCCAGTACAATGACTTTCAGTTCATTTCCATTTTTAATACTCTCTCCCCCTCCTCTCTGTCTCTTTGTCTGTCTCCCCTCCCCCCTCTCTTTCTCCCCCTCCCCCTCCCCTCCCTCTCTCTCTCCATGCTAATTGATTACTTGACTGAACCCAGGTCCTTGCATGTGCTAGGCAAGGGCTGTGCTTTGCTGACTTACATCTCCAACCATTATTATTTTTGAAACGGAGTATCACCTTGTAGGCCTTTCATGCCCCTCTCCATCCTCCTGCCTCAGTGTCGTGAGAGCTTGGGTTGAAGACTTACAGGAGAGCACCGCCATATCCAGCAACTTATTTTTTTTATACATTATTATTTTGTGAGTGCTGATCTCAGTTTGACCACAACACCTGACATCACCTTGAGTTTTAAGAAGGGCATATCTATGGTGTCTTTGTACAACATAGGGAAAGGCTGACCAGGAAGGAGCCAAACTCATCTGTTATACACAGTGCCTGAAGACAAAGACTAAAGGCTCTACTCTAGCTAGAGTAATGCCTTCAGCTCACCTCAGTCCCAGACAAGTTGAATCTTTCCCCTGTCATTTCACCCTATTGGGTTTTGAAATGTTTGGTTTTGTTCCACAGGGCAGGACACATACACACAGAAAATTGAAGACTTGATGGAAATGGTGAAAAAGTTGCAGAAAGGTCTTGTGTCTCCTTTGTGTATGAGGTTTGCTGAGGCTTGGGGTCCGGCATTGCAGATTCATTTACAACCCCCACAAGTCAGAAATTTAGGAAACTATACCCTTAGCTTTCACTTTCTTTTAAATTCTAATTCTTTTAACCAAAAATAGTGATGGTTCAAAATTACAGAAGCATAAGCAGACTGAATAAAAATTTTTTCATAAAATCCTGTCCCAAGTTCCTTGCTGGCCACCCTAAGTGGCTTCCACAATACCCATAGATCCAGAGGTTTCATTCTTACCCCAGGGCTGGTTTCTGTACTGATAGTCCCTCACTTCACCCATAGAGTTGCAGAACTTGCATCCCTTACTAAATGTGGGACCTACAAGATGCTCTCCCATATCCAAGAATCAGTTCCTGCTCCACTCTTCAAACCTTTGACCCACTTTATTTCTTTTAAATGAAGTTACCACAACTTAACTCATTATTTCTAATAGTCCCTACTTTGAGCCCATGATGTAGCCCCTGAACACAGGAGATGGTCAGTGGGTTTGTGTGGAGTGATAGTTGCAGAGATATGGACTGTTAGTTTGCCAAGTCAACCTCTTTTTCTCCCTGCAGTGGGAACTCTAGAACCACGGATTGAGGTCCTGATTAACCGAATTAATGAGGTTCAGCAAGGTGAGCTCAGGGAGCTTGGCTGCTGTTTAGGACAGCTTGTGTGTTTTGCTAGGTCCAATGCAAAGTGAAAATGCAGGAGCCCTTGTTCAAAAACACCTTTTGACATTTCAGTAGCAATAACAGGCCACAAAATAAAAGCACAGGGCCCTTCTGTGTGAAAGTGCCACCATTGTCTGTGAAGCTGGCCTAACAGGAAGATCCTGAGACTCTGAAAGCTGGTTTCCTAGTCTAGAAAATGTAGGCCCCTCCACGTTTACTTGAAGAAAAATATGAAATGTTCTTTGAAAGGTAATAATGCACCTGGAGGCTGCACTCACACAATGTCTTTTCTACTCATTGGTAAGCAAAAAAGAAAGCCAGTGAAGAGCTGGGAGAGGCTAGAACTGTCTGGGACGCTCTGCAGAAGGAACTGGACTCATGTAAGTTGGCTGCGGCCCACTAGAGGTCCCCAAAGTGTCTAGAGCCTTTCCTGACCCAATATTCCAGACACTGAGCATCTTCATCCTGGTCAAGGGTCCTGCCATCTCTCCAGCCTCCAGTTCTTCCCATCTCTGCATTGCCTAGTGGTGATGGTCTGGAAATGCCCTCCGAGTACACCTCTGCTCCTTGGGTTATCTTAACACAATTCTCTTTTCTCATACCACCATTTATCTCAGAGCTTAAATATCCCCTTCTCAGAGATGCCTTCCCTAGTCATCCTACATAAAGACACCACCCTGATCCCATCCTGGCCATACAGGACTTTCTGAGCCCTAATGGGCATCACACAGGATCCTCGCACACTTTTCACAAATGTAAAGGTTCTTAGTGTTTACAAGGAAGTATGAGCACTGAGGGGAGAAGGCTCACCTCAAGAGTCCACATTTGGGTCAAGGTCAAGGCCAAGGCAGTCAGAGCCATGGGTGATTTCTGATAACTAAACATTACCATGTTTTCCAGTGCATGAAGAGAAAATACGACTGAAGGAGATCTTGAGCAAAAAACAAGGTATTTTGAACTCCTCCATCTTTGAGCTGTTGCCTGTGCCATCCTGCAGAAAGCCCTCTTTCTATACTCGAGAAAGGCCTTGAAACTTCCTGAGGTCGCATCCTTCTGTGGCTTTCACTAATCCAGAAAGATATCTACAATCAGACAGGATCTGACCCTGTTCTGTCTCCTCAGAATTGATGCCTTACCAGGCACTTATAGGACCCTATTGCTCTCTGTAGAAACCCTGAGAATCCATCGGCTGCATTGCCAAGAAAAGGAAAATGAGGCCCATAGGTAAGAGACTATGCCCATATTGATCTCCCAAATCTTTTTTTTTTTTTTTTGTCAGTCGGGGGGCCTAAACTCTGGGCCTGGGCGCTGTCCCTCAGCTCTTCAGCTCAAGGCTAGCCCACTTGAGCCACAACACCACTTCTGGCTTTTTCCTGCTTATGTGGTGCTGAGGAATCGAACCCAGGGCCTCATGCATGCAAGGCAAGCACTCCACCTCCGAGTACCTTCTCAGCCTGATCTCCCAAATCTTTACAACCTAGGAATAGGTCCTCCTCTCACCCCTCCCACCGCATTACAGATATGGATCTAAATAGAGAGGTATAGAGGGAAAAAAACCCTAGTTCCTTTCCAAGAAAGTCAGTCAGAGAATGGCTGAGGATTGCCTTTCTTCCCAGGAAGCACACCATGTTGCAAGAGTGCAAGGAGAGGATTTCTTCTCTGAACTCCCGGATTGAGGAAGAGAAGAATAAACAGAGGCAGCTGAGGTAAACTCCAGTACATGAGGCTGGGGGCATCAGATCATATTGAGGATGTGTGAGAGGAGCTAGTCTAACTGAGCCCTGGAGGGCCAAGGGGGTGAAGGTGCTCCTCATGGAGAAGAGTATGAGTAAGGTCCCTACGATGCCTGGCCCAGGCCAGGCTGCCGGCTCATAGCCTCATGCCTGTGTGGTTGGCCTCCAGGTTGGACTTTGAGCAGCAGCTGGAGACTCTGATGGGCCAACACAAGGACCTCTGGGAATTTCATGTGAGTCATTCAGATCCATGCCTCCTAACTCCCACATATTGCCCATTTGCAAGCCTTAGTCACCTATCACCACTATCACCCCAAATCCATTCCTCTGTTTGGTGTCCACATTGCTGGTCTGAACACCTTTACTCCTGCTGCCCTGTGTGTCCATTCAGTGGTTAGGAGGAACCCTGATAGCACCTATCCAGAACACTCCTGGATATGATGGGACTGTCATAGGCACAGGGGAGACAGCAGGGAACAGATGACCAGTGTTTGCCTTGGGAAGCAATGTCCGTGGGGAAGAGGACTAGTGAGTAGGCCATCACAGGGAGGGGAGGGAGACGGAAGCTACAGTGCCATGCTGGGGCAACAGCCAGAGTTGTAGGAACTCTAGACTTCTGTGACTAAATACTTGCCACAGCAGCTATTTCTCACGAGAGGTCCGTGGCGGGGTGTGGGGGGTGGAGGAACAGACAGGGAATAGGAATGGCCAGTAGAAAAGACCCTAAAGCTGGGCTTTGGCTGGTGTGCAGAGAGGAGCCAGGGTACTAGGAAATGAGATATGAGGGGTCAAATGACCAGGTCCAGGCAGGCTTCTCCTAGGTATGGAAATACTAGGAGGTATGGACAGGCTTTGGTTTTGTCCTCAGAGGCCAGATCATCTAGCAAGGGAGATTTGTGCCTTGGACAGCAACAAGGATCAACTGCTGAAGGAAGGTAAGGCCAGGGCAGGAAGGCGACCCAGCCCTGACCTTGCCTGCTCTCACTGTTCACTGTCCCTTCCTTCTGCAGAGAAGCTGATTGAGGTGAAGCTAGAGGATGTGAAACATCGACTGTTCTCCCTGTGTGGTCCTGGGGGACCCTCCACCCTCACGGAGGGACTCTTCCTCCGGAGCCAGGAGGCAGCTGCAGCAGTGTAAGATACGCAAGGGAAGGGGGAGCAGGAATAAGGAGTGGCTGATGCTAACCCCACCATACCCTCAGGGAAATGTTTAAGGAGGAGAACAAGAAAGCTGCGGAGCTCCTGGAGGCTGCAGCCCAGCAACACCAGCAGCTGCAGCAGAAGTGCCAGCAGCTGCAGCAGAAGTGCCAGCAGCTGCAGCAGAAGCAGCCGAGGTGGGCACGGAACCCTTCTGCCCACCCCCAACGCAGAAGGGAGGACGAGGGCTGCCTTCTCCCGCCCCTCGCCTAACATCCTCTGTTCCTCATGGCACCCATTCCCCTCTTCTTACAACTTCCTAACTAGGCTGAAGGAAGACTTAGAAAAGCATGGGCCTCAGATCCTCGCTCAAGCCAAGAGCATGCAAGAAGAGGCCACCTCACAAAAGGCGGTGAGTCCTGGCATTAGGTGGCAGAGGGCAAAGACAGTTCCTGAAGAAGGGCTGGGGAAGGGGGGCAAGAAGGGTACGGGGAGTTCTAAGAGCAAGCGCACTGAGCGAGGGACACAGCCATGGCAAAGATGTGCACTAGATACTTAACCTTGATGGTCATAGAAGGATAGGAAGGGATGATTTTGGGGCGTGTGTATAAGAATACCCACTCTGACCCTGACCTCCTCACAGGCCAGTCCTAAGTGTTTAGAAATCTGTAAGGAGAAAGACCAGGAGTCACTCACCAAGCAGGGCCTGATACCCTCCTAAACCATGAAGACACATCTCACCCCAATCTTATCTCATGGGGATCCAAGAAATAAAATTGTTGATACAAACTATCTAAGCTGAGTCTGTGCTAGAGGGAGGGGTAGGAGTGGGAGCTGCAGGCAGGAAGATACAAATCTGGGCCTTCTCAAAAGGCTGAGAAGATCCGAAACATCCTGTGATGATTTAAATCCTTCATGTAGACCTAAAAAACTCAAGTGCTCTCCAAATAAATGAAGATAAGTCAGCTAGGATTCAAAGCCAGTCGGTTCTATATAGTCACTCTCACTAAGAAAAAGTATGTGGCCAGATGCCAGTAATTTCCCTCCCCTCAGGAGGCAGAGATCTCTGAGGATCATGGTCCAAAGCTAGCCGAGGCAAGACTGTCTGTGAGATTCTATCTCCAATTAACCACCAAAAAATCGGAAGGGAAGCAGTGGCTCAAGTTGATAGAGTGCCAGCACAAGCTCAGGGACAGCACCCAGGCCCCGAGTTAGTTCCAGATGAGACTCATCTACCCACACGGAGAAAAAGAAGGAAGGAAAGGAGGGAGGGAGGGAGGAAAAAGTAATGTGACTTGAGATTTGTGTGTTCTGTGTTATCATGGACACAAAATATTTAATCAAACCATTCATTGTCAGGAACAAGCTGTTACAAATGCCCATTGTACAAGGTCAGTGCTAGGACTTCCATGGTCCTTACATCTGAGGCATATATCAGATCCACTGAGATGTACCCACCCATTGAAGAAGGCCAGTGGTGAGAGTCACAGTCTCTAGCTCCTGGGTCAAGATACAGTAAATACCAGAGATTCCTTCCCTTTACCATACCAGATAGGTCAGTGACACCACACAGTGAGGAGAGAGGTTTCAAAAAGCCACCCAGACTGGGTAGCACTGTTTCTATGGAAGAGTGGAGTTAGATGGCAAGGTGGGCAATCTGTCCAGTGTCTTCAGCAGCAAACCTCAAAACTCCAGTTCTTTTTAACAGTACAGTGAGGTTAATCATACCTATGTTAGATGTGAACTGATGTAGACTATCAAAATGACTTTCATGTCAAATAGAAATTAGCAAACTGAACTATGTGGCAATAAAATACCACATGTAAAAATGTATTTAGCTAAGTTCATGAATAGTAGTAACTTTGTAACTTCTATCAGTTTGCTGCAAAAAATTCATTTGATAAATGAAAGGCCTTTCATAGAATTCAACGTCTGTTCATACAAAACCCTCAGAATTTGCAGACAGAAAATAATTATTAAGTGTATATATACATTATAGATAGATATATACCGTTAGAAAGATAAAAGGATGCAGATAAAGATAAAAGGATACAGATAAATTGCAGGGTGGCTAAATGAAAGCAAAAGTTAGTTTGCTGCATTCAGGTCCATTTTCAAAAATCATCTCTATGTATACCAGTGTCCAGGACCAAACCTGACAATGCTTAGGATTCTAAAGTTTATTAAACAAGAAAGGCACAGTCCAGCAGTAACATTGAAGTCAATCTATGCATCTGGTGTGGACAAGAAGGACAGCCCCAAGTGGCTCATATGTAGTCCATGGAGGCAAGAGAGAGATGTGTAGTGTTGTGTCACCACATGTCCTTCCTTGGGTCAGGAACATGGTGTGTGCACACAGAGCACCTAAGATACAGGAATCCCCAATTGGAAGCAGGCAGGACTTCTTACACCTGCTAATCATGTGAGCAGATTGTAACTGCAGACCGGCACTCCACAGAAACCTCTCCTGTGCCCTCCCCAAGATGACTGAGAACCTGACCAATTATGTACATCAATTTCATGTACATCAATAAACAATGCTGACAGAGTTCCATGAGCCACACCCACACCCTCAGATCCACTGTTAATACCTTTTATACCTCAGCGCTACAGAGGTTCACCTCACCCCAACAAAAGAACTTAGCCTATTCCACTCCAGCTGAGATTTACATAGTGTAAAAGAAATAGCAAAAAAATTACATGGATTCTTCCAATATAAAAAATCACATTTTGTGGTATTGGCATATTTGTGTAATTCTTCCCAAAGAAACTATATAATTAGAAATTTTAAAATAACTAAATAAATGGAAAGACATTGTGGTTATGAATTAGAAATTCTTGTATTACATTTATGTCCAACATGGTACACAAATTTATTATAAAGTTTTAACACATTTTTCAGGTTACTTTTATGTAAATGCACAGCCCATTTTAAAAAAATACAGAAATACAAAAACCCAATGGCTCCAACATAATGTTTAAAATGAACATGACGAGAGGACATTTCTGCATGGCATATGAGCAGTGAAGCTCTGTAGTATTGATGGAGAGAGGGCCAAGGGGCACACAGAGAGTGTTTAGAAGGAGGCAGGTGCATGTTGAACTGAGTGACAAAGGTTGCCCCCAAAGAGCTGTTTTCAATTTGTGATCAACATTGCTGTGTCAAATAGTAGGTTAAGGCAAAGATAGTAGCATTTGCCCCCTACACCATTCAAAAGGGCCATAGTTTTAAAAGTTTAAAGTGCTTTTGGAAAGGAACCTCATAAATTGATTATTAGATCATTTTTAAATTGTAATTTTAAAGAAATTTACTTATTTATTTATGTAGTACAGGTACTGGGGCTTGAACTCGGGGTCCTGGGGACTTTCCCTTATTTGCCCAGGGCTGACACACTACTGCTTGAGACACACCCCCATTTCTGGATTTTTATAATGAGAATTCTTTTTAAAATATATTAAAACTATTAAAATGAAATACTTGTTAATTGGATAAAATTAAAATGATTCTATTTGTTAAATTATGTTAACTTTAAAATATTTAAAATTTAATTTTTTTTTTTTTAGTTGTGGGGCTTGAACTCTGGGCCTGGGTGCTGTCCCTCAGCTCTTCAGCTCAAAGCGAGTGCTCTACCACTTGAGCTACAGTGTCACTTCCAGTTTTCTGGTGGTTTATTGGAGATAAGAGTTTCATGCCTGGGCTGGCTTTGAACCGTGATCCTCAGATCTCAGCCTCCTGAGTAGCTAGGATTACAGGCGTGAGCCACTGGCGCCCGGCTAAAATTTAAATTTTTAAATAACATTTAATCATTAAATGGTATCATTCAAGGGCACAAAGGTAAGCAAAATATGGAGTAATAACATCACATATAACTTGATTTTTTATTAGGCAAACATAGATAACTCATCAGAAAGGACATCAAGAGATTAATATCCACTTCATGTGGGAAATTTCTGAATGTTCAGTAAATATAAAACATGCTATATCTCTTTAGTAATTAGGGGGCTGTAAATTAAAATCACATCAGGTAGACAAGCAGTATCAATAAAGATGTGGAAGAGTTCAATTCCCGTGTACTCAAGTTGGAGTAGAGCTTGCTATGTACAGGGAACTGGCTGTTGATGATGTATGCTAAACTTTGAGAACAGTCACAGACTTAAAGAAATGCCCACACATGTACCATAACATACAAGCATTAGTACCATCATCATTTCAGGCATAGATTCCACAAATAAGCAAAATATGTGTCATTTAGGTTTTGAAATCACTCACAATGATCTCCAATCCATTTTCTTGAAAATGACATTTCATTTTTCTTTATGGTTTAGTAATGTTTGTGGTGTGTGTGTGTGTCTGTCTGTCTGTGTCTGTCTGATCTTTGGTTATTGGACACCTTGTAACACATAGCCAAACACAGGAA
The DNA here is from genome assembly GCF_024711535.1 of Dipodomys merriami. NCBI lineage: Eukaryota > Metazoa > Chordata > Mammalia > Rodentia > Heteromyidae > Dipodomys > Dipodomys merriami. The sequence goes on along the minus strand of NW_027202406.1, from coordinate 215,695 downwards.
TCAGCCATTAGATCTAGCATCCAGCAGTGGTTTCCAGTACGCAAAGGTGGAAGCAGCACAAAAGTAGACAACTAGCCTTTGACTAGCCTACCTTCAACTCACATATAACACCAACCCAAACACATGGAAACACCAGAGACACCAGCTCGTTCTCCTCCACCTGAGTGGTACTGGGGAACTAGGTGTGGTGCTTTGCATATGAGGGCAGAAGCTTGGCCACTGAGCTGTCTATCTCGCAATGCTATGGAGTGAAACCACTGCACCCTCCCACTACCGTACTCTCAGAGCACTTTGAATGCTTCGATTGCAAGACCACCAATGATGAACCCACTCAACCAATGAAGTGGCCCCAGGTATATAAATCTTAGAGCATGAACACAAAAACTACAAGAGAATTATTAGCATACATGCATCAAATGTTGGTGCGTGTTATTCAAAGAACATTACTAGACTCAAGAGCACAGATAGCCCTCAAGGCAATAAGAGATAGGAGACGTTATCACAAATAGATAGGTCATCCAGATGAAAAATCTGCAAAAGAAACCTCAGAATTAGGTATAGCATAGGCCACTTGGGAAAGGGAGGAGAATTTATAAGAGAATTTATTTGGAGGGGTGAGTGTCATCAAGAGGGAATAAACATTTGGATATATCAAGATGAAACCTACAACTGATAGATGCTGATAGAAATCTTCACAAAATACCAATACTATTGCCTTCATTTTAAACAAGACTAAAAGAGTTTGATTAACTGCCACCGATTGTCAGCATTTATTACAAAATGGACTGATCTGCCATGTAATAGTGTATGATCTTCCATCCTACATCATGACTATATACCTTTAGGGTTGCTGATGATCTCCTCCACACTCAAAGTCTTAACAAATCAATATATTTGGGAAAAAAGAAATGAAAGAGGACCACAGGGAAAGTTAAAGAAGTAGATTTCGGTGTATTCTGGGCATAGGGCCAGTGGGCTGTGATGAGATCATTGTGATTCTGGTGTCTGAAGTTGGTACCTACCACACTGAAGGGTTTAGCCACTCAGAACAGGCCATTTGCGATAGAAAATGTGAAAACAGGCCAGATTGACTCAGGCTCTGACTGCAGACATACTGTGTTCTTGGAGGTTATCGCCTATAATTTGAAATCGACCTCTACCTCCAAGTCATTCTCTGAAGTTGAAATCCCCCTCTACCATCAGTAGTCCCTTATGGCTTAGTGTCTGAGTATCACTGCGGTGTAGAGAGCACAAAGCATGCTCTCTCCCTGAAGAGAGACTTGAAACCAACAATCCACGTCCTGTGCATTTGTGGCCAGATTAGAGGTGAAAGACACCTTCCTCCCAGCCCTCCAGGTCCTGTCCCCATCCATCACAGCGAGTGTGCTACAGTGAGCCAGGCCAGTACTGACACTGAAAATGTCTTAAGACATGGCTTCTACCGACTATGTCACTCAATTTCCATCATATTTTTGTAGAGTTAACGCTAAGGGAGTATTACTAGTGGAAAAGCTAAACGCTTAAACCTTCTAACTCCACCTGCTTTTATTGGATTTTAAGTATCTAATGTTGGAGATCCTGCAGTTGAGCCTATGCTGTTGGTTTCCCACTGGCTATAATGCAGAATACACCTTTGACAAAAGCCACTGAACTGGTTAAAAACTCCTCTCCAACAAAGGCTACCTTCTTTGTGCTCACAAAGTGAGCACACTTTTTCTCTCACACAGTGTTCTGGGGAAACCCAGTTCTTTGCTACTGTTCCTGTTCTCTTGGGGGAAATTAGCTGTTTGCTATTGTCCCATGTTCTCTGGGGGAAAGATGCTGTTTCAGTTACTAATGGTTACAGAATTAACTATTCCTAGGAACAAGAACTAAAATGACAAGAGTCGTAAGACCCTATAATCAGTAACTTTTCTTGAGCTTTACAGATGCAGTGACAGAGAGCAGCAGACCATGCATCCGAGGAGCAACCACCTGACATCTGAAACTGCCCTGGTGACTGCCTGTCTGATGTGCCCACACACCCCAGAGAGCCCTAAACCGGAAACTCCACGGCAGGAAGGTCTTTGCCAGAAATGGCCTCATCTCCTTTCGTTTTCTAGCTCTCCAAAGGCTGTCTTTTCCTCACCCCAACAACTTGTCTTCAACCAGCCCGGGCAGTGCTGAGGTCTGGACTCAAGGACTCATACCACTTGCTAGGCAGGCACTACGGCTAGAGCCATTCTACCTTCCTTTTTAACTTGTTATTTTTGAAACGGGGTCTTGCTTATGTCCAAGCGGGTCTGGACCATGAATTTCCTATTTGCGTTTCCCTGTATTGTTGGGATAATAGCCATGTACTATGGAATACTATTGTTGGTAGGGATAGGGTCTGACAAACTTTTTGCCCAGATCGGCCTTGAACTGTAATTCCCCCAGTCTCTGTCTCTCTGGCTAAGGTTATAAGCAAAAGCCATTGCATCTGGAAAATCACTAGCTTTGTTTGAGTAGCATCCAGGACCATGGGCCTTCAAGAACACAGATCAAGCTTGACCAAGGCTTGAGCATGGGGATTACATCCCACCTGTAACAGGTACGAAGCAAACTCCGAGGTCCTGGAAATGTTCCACTGGAAAAGGCCACTGTGGTGGCATCTTCATGGTTGTATACCTAGGAAGCCTCTCTCATTATATGTTTAAAATTGATTAAATTTTATGATATACAAACCACACTTCAGTAATGCTAATGAAAAAGGGGAAATATGGTGAGAAAGTGGGCTGGTTCTGAGGACGGGCGCCTTGAATACTGTCCAGAGTGCTGAAGTTGCTGCAGTATTCTTTTTAAATTCTTTCTATTATCTTTAAGTGGTTGTACAAAGAAGTTCCCATTCTACAAAACAGTATATGAATACAAAGTGTCTGATAACATTGTCACCCGTCGCTCCTAACCTACCCCTTCTTTTCTTTTTTTTTTTAATTGAGGTTAGGTGATTACATAAATTTCACATATTTCACAGTATTGTAGAATAGTGATACTTGGTTAAAGTCACAAACACATTTTAACCTTCACAAGGCAAACTGACATTATCATAGTCTATAAAGTTTGTGAATTCTATGAGCTTTGACAATACAATGATTTCTCCCACATCAGGTGATGATTACATTCCTTTCCTTTGCTTAGTGTGGGCTGTTCCCTCTTCCCTCTCATTCCTCCCTACCCATCACTGTCTTTGGGTTGCTTAGTTCATTTTCATCTATGTCCAATGCTGCAGTATTCTTTCTTTTTCATTTTTTTACTCCCCCATGAGGCATGGGTGCTGAACCTGAGCTTCTTGTGTCTTTTGTGTTCAAAGCTCTACCACTTGAGCCACAGCGCCGCTTCCAGCTTTTTCTGCTTATGTGGTGCTGAGGAGTCGAACCCAGGGCCTCATGCATGCAAGGCAAGCACTCTACCACTGAGTCACCTTCCCAGCCCCTGCAATATTCTTAATGATAGTTAGAATAGTACTTCAAAGGAGTGGATCTTCTGGGCATCTGTGGCTGTAACTATTGGGGAACCAAGCATATGAGGGAGCAGCCGGTCTTGGACATCTTCTATGCCTGGATAACTGTGGTGCAGCAAAGCACAATGGCACTCTTGTCTTGTTCAGCCCTCAGAGCTCTCGGTCATGTTCTTCCTCCTCCAAAGAGGGCACTGAGTCTACTCAGCAGGCCTGACACTGTGGTCCTCCCTACTAGACACTGCTGCTACAGTACAGAACCAGAAGGAAGCAAGGCCTGGCCCACTGGAGTGACCAGTAAATACATGTCACACGGGGTATCTACAGGTTTATAACATCATCCACCAGCCAAAAGTAGGGAGAGGAGAGAATAATCAGACTGCCCTGTGTGATTTCATGAGTATCCAGGAAGACCCTTAACAGCAATGAAATGCGGGAGCCACAGTCTTGGTCACTAATATTTGTTACCTACAAGTGAAGCCTGAGTCAAAATGTTGAATGGAAATGGGACTTGAATGTCTCTGCCATCAAACATCCCATTCCAGTTCTTCAACCATTTCTCAAGCAGTGACCAAAGGGGTTTTTTTTCTCCTCCCTTTATCCATACCCTTTCTATTGACTACTCTTATTTCAAAAAACGCGGTTGGTAGCAGTAGATAGTTTCTTAAGGAAGACTCATTTCCAAAGTGCTCCTCCCTTGAGGAGACAGCAGGCCTGTCACAACCCAGGCTCAGGAAACCACTGAGGAAGCAGCTGACCAGGATGTCAGCCTCAGAGGACTAGTGCTTAAAGACACTTCAGTCAGTTAGACAGGGGCCCCAAAGGCTCCCACACCCGCCCCACCAGTTCCCCCTCATTACTTAGAATCTATTAAGCTGATGCTTTCCTGACCCAAGACAAATTAAAATACATTTTGATACACACTCTTCTGAAAGCAGTCTTGTGCTGTGGACATATGATGGTGACAAATGCAAGGGCTTTCTGTGGAGTGACTGTCCCTTCAGCCTGTCTGTCAGCTCTGAGCCTCAGTAGTGTCCCGGGAGGATGAGCTGGAAGGTGTGGTCTGCAGAACAGTGTCCCCAAAGATGCCCATATCCTACTCTTATTGATATGATCCTTTGAATACATAACTGAGTTCAGGACCTTAAGATGAGGAGATCACTCTGAACTATCTGGGTGGCCCATTCATAAGGCAGCCTTCTGAGGGAGAGGGAGGAGGACCAGAGACAGAGACAGGCTGGGAGATGCTGCACTGCCAGCTCAATGAGGTGGGAAGTGTGTGCACTGGAGAGGGGTCGCTCTCCCATCCCTAGGGAAAGGGGCAATGTTATCCACAGCAAGAGCATGCTATGTGTGCCAGCCTACAGGGTCAGGATGCTGTTATCAACTCCTCTTCCATTTCACATCAGCATTTAATTTACTCTTCATTTTTACATTGTTCACGTGAGGGACTACATCGTAGAATTATTTTTTCCAAATACAGAGTCATATATTAATATTTAAGAGATAATAGCAAGTGGTGGTATTGCATTTTTGTGCATATTTTACCTTAGGAGAGAATGTTGTTCAAAGTGAAGCCAAAGGAATAGCTTCGAAATAACTTCTGAAATAACTTCCAGGCAAGATGATTGGCTTTTGACAAGGCTAACAAACCCTACCCAAACAATATTACTTCTCCCTTTGCCAACCTAGACTGTCCCTATTTCTTTTTTGTCACATTTTTATAAGAATAGACTGTGGTGAATGGGCTAGTCACTACTTTTTCCCAAAAAACTGAGCTTAATTTACAGTGACAGATTCTTAACTACTCAAATATAAGACTTCAACACAGCCTGGAGCAGATCCACAGTTTAGCTTCACAACATCTACCTTGGACTTGGCATCACTGCATGGATACCAACTTTGGAAATCATTTCCTTTGATCTAATTCATCCACTTGCACTGCCCATCTTCCTGACACTGAGGGGCTCTGTGGGCTGTCGCCCAGACAGTGGTCTCTGGGGTACATTTGTTCACAGTCCTGACCGAGGAATGACACACAGTTTGTAGTGTGGAGGGATGCTGCCAAAGCCAACTGCCATCGGGGTAAGGTCGATGGCCGTGGGGTCCACCAGAGACTTCAGATTAAAATGCTGCAGGATAGCAGACAGGAGCAGAAACAATTCCATGCGGGCCAGGCCTTCTCCGACACACACTCGTTTTCCTAGAAGTAACAATACTGATGAGACAAGAAGGGAGCCTCCAGAGGTTATTAACACTATTAATAGTAGGGCCTCAAAGGGAGAGCAGGAGGGGCTATAGGCAACTACAGCCTAAAGCAGAAGACACCCTCCCAGACGATGAGAAGCACAAAACATCTTATTGACAAAACACAAGAATATTAGTAACTTATTCAAGGACCAGTTTGTATACTACAACAATCATGCAGAACTCAGCTGCAATAACTAGTGTCAGAATAAAGTATTGATAAATAAAAATTAAAAGTTACAATAAAGAGGTGTTAAATCAAATTTTAAAAAACAGCATTAGGTTAGGGAAATTGTTTCCAACCAGTGAAGAAGGAAACATCTAACGCTCCCCCTGATTCCCCAGGAAAGGCAGTGATTGAGGTTAGAAGCCCGTTCAAACAGGAGGTGTTCATCTATCAAGCTGGTCCTAGGAGCTTCCTTCACCAGAACCGTGGTGAGGCACTGGCAAGGGAACAAGGCACCCAGTCATATCAGAGAAGGCCTTGCTACTTCCTAAGGAGAAAGAGACTACGGAATCAAAGGCTGCAGGGCTTTTGTTTTGTTTTGGTTAGTAAGCCTTGTTTAGAATGATGAGGAATTAGGAAATATGGTTTTGAGACATTTTTACTAAGTTATGGTAAAATAGAAACAGTTTAACGAATGTAGGAAAACAAATCCATCTAAAACCTCACATTGATAAAAAATGTAATCTAACTTCTCTGAACAGGGAGGAACATGCTCAGATCATGTTCTACATACAAACCGGGGCATGGCAGGACTGGGTGTGGTCCATGTTGGGGTGATGGCAAGACAGACAAGGAGTGGAAATGAGGAGTGGAGGATGTGACCCAGAAAAGCACTACTCTGGGACCCTGCTTACCTGCAGAAAATGGCTTAAAATAGTCGCTGTACTTGAACTTCCCATTTTCATTCAAAAAGTGCTCTGGCTTAAATTTATCTGGTTCTGGAAATTCTTGGCTGTCATACAAAAGTGAATCCAGAGTTGGAATTACAACTGTGCCCTAGAAAAAGTAGACGCATCGGTCAGTCAGCTTTAGAAAATATGGTCTTTCACCTGGAAGTCCCAATGAATAAAGATTATCTGATTTTTATAGTGCAGGATATTAAATATCTAGTTAGGAAAGTTGTTTAGTTAAGGACTAGACGGAAAACAACCAGGAGTCAATCCTAAATGAGATAACAACCTGAAACTCTTCACAGGACAAAAACCCGGTCTTGGCTGGTGATTTTGGCTCCTGGGGTTAGAATGTGCTAGGATTTCCAGGCCTCCTTTAGGGATGTACTCTCCTAGTATGCCCATTTCTCTAGTCACCACGTCACGCGAGAACGTCCCTGGCAGTGGCACTCCACAGCGTGGGAGTGCTGACCTGGACCACCATCCAGTCACCCTCACGACAGAAGCCCTGGAATTCCTGTCTGGACCCCAGCAGGCCAAGGGTGAGCCAGTCATCAGGACAAGGCTCACAGGAGGCATTTCATCTTGTCTCTGACCTTGGGAATCCGGTATCCTCGGAACATGGTGTCCCGTGTCGCCTCATGGGGAAGGTTGGAGGGCACAAGGTTGATGAATCTCTGAATCTCATGCACCACAGCATCCATGTAGGGCATCTCCAGCCTGTCTTTGACGGCAGGGACGCGACTTGGCCCAATAACCCTGTCGATTTCTTCATGAAGTTTCTCTGCCAAGATATGAATGAGATCCATTTAAAGAGCTGATCCTGATCAAAGTAAATTGTATGCCCATATGGACATGTCTAAAGGAAACCCCTTGGTATGATTAATTGGTGCTAATAAAAATGTGAGAATAGATGAATAAGATGATTTCCCACCCACATCCTCCCGTGTATCTAATCCGTTTTCCATCTACCCACTCATCTACCTATCACCTGCCCGTTCATCTTCATGCCACCCTCCTACTCACCTGCCCACCCCTCGGTTACATGCCTGTCCCTCTATCCATGCACCTCTCATCCATGCACACATCTGTCCAATCACCCTCTCACCACATGTCACATTTATGTTACATCTTAAATTTGGTACCCAGGTAATTCAAAATCTGGATAATTTCCTTATAAATGTCAACAAGACCTAAAGTCTCACATTCCTGGATGTGAGATTATTCAGTCAACAAAAAGTTTCTTATCCATTATCTTACCGAATGATGGTTTTTCCAGTTAGTGTCAAGAATAAAGAACAACAAAAAAGGAGCTGAAAGGTTTTCCTTGTAGGGAAATACTTGTGTTATTATCACCCCTGGCTGCTTTACTCGATGCTCCAAAATTATATGAAGAGGTAAATAATGTAACTAGATATGCTGTCAGGGTTGAGCTTTGAGCATGCTACACAAATACTTCACCAGTCAAACTAGGCTCCAGAAGCGTGTGTGTGTGTGTGTGTGTGTGTGTGTGTGTGTGTGTGTGTGTGTGTGTATGCACACATGTGTGCATGCACATGCACACATGCGTGCTGTTCCTGGGGCTTGAACTCAGGGCCTGGGCACTGATCCTGATGTATTTCGTGTTTTTGTGCTCAAAGCTAGCACTCTACCACTTGAGCCACAGCTCCACTTTTGGCTTTTTGCTGGTTAATCGGAGATGATTGCATGAACTTTGCTGCTATGACTGGCTTTTCTCAGATATTAGGCTCCCGAGTAGCTAGTATTATAGGCATGAACACCACCAGTTGTTTTGTTTTGAGACTGAGTCTCACCACTACCTTTTGCTTAGGGTGGCCGCCACTGCAAAGCAACTTGAACCAAAGGTGTATCCCATTACACATGGCCACAGACTCTTGAAGTCTGACGGCCCCTCTCTGCTAAAGGTAACAGAACCATTGGAAAATGTCTCTGACTTTCTCTGTTTGAGATTTCCCAAGGGATTTTATAAAATATTAGTTGAAAAAGCAAACTTCAATATGTCATTTACAGTATGGAAACAAGGTAAATTATTAAGCTGTATTCAGCAAAGATATGAGTTGGTATTCAGCTCATTGTAAATGTACTGAGGAATAATACATAGCAATCCTGAAACACGGCAGGCAAACAGGGAGGGAGGCATGAGTTGGTGGGGCTTGGCTGGCTTTGTAGCATGCTTCCTTTCAAGATCTCTGAAGCAAACAAGGCAGAATATTAATACATGTTTAATTTGGCAATGAGTGTTGGAGAGTTGTCATATTTATGTCTCGATTGGAAATTCCTCGTAATTAATAATTAAAACTAAAACTTAAGACCCTGGTGGAGTAATATGTCCCAACAACTCCAGCCTTGTTCCTGAACCCAGCTCTGCCTAAGCCCAGGCTCCCTTGGAGCTGTTGTCACAGTCGTAATGGGTTATCTATAAGGCAGAATTCAGGCCAGTGGCCTCTGTCCACGTCAGTATTCAGCTTTTCTTTTTCATATCCCAAGGCTCTGGTGAGGAACGGAATAACCAGTATTCAAAGGCACCACAGGGGCATGTCTCCTTAAAGGAATTCATTCTGTGATCCTGAGAAAGGGAACAAGAAGCTGTACACTGACCGTGAGGTCTAAATGCATGAGACTAGCCAAGCAAACACTCTATCTTGACACACCGGCTTCTGGTTTCTATGTGCATACCTTCAATCTCTGGGTATTTCATTAGAATCAGGAGCCCATATCTTAGAGTGGTACTGGTAGTTTCTGTCCCTGCAAAGAACAGGTCTGCCAAGGTCACAGCAACATTTTCCAGTGTGTACACAGGCTCTTTGCTATGTTTTTCCTGTGGAGTAGGAGACAGACAGGTACTGGGTAAAATGTTGTCCCCAGGTGCTGAAAGTGACGTCTTTTGCTCTTCACAGAGTTGAACCAGAGGTGCGGCAGGATCTCCTGGTTCAACCAGGATCTGATCATCTCTACCTCAAAGCTAGGCAAGCAGAGGACCCCAGAAAACAAGCTAACGGGAGGGCAAGGCTCCTCACCAAGACTACGGAACTGCCTCCATCAATAGAGCTAGGGCTGTCCTGGGGGAACTGAGGCCACTTGGCCTCTGCTAATGACCCTCAAGCTGCTGGGCAGAGACTCTTCTCCCAGCCCGGAAGCTGGTGCTTTCAGGCCAGGGCAAGGAGGAATTCTGCGCTCCAGAAGCCATCCGTGGGGGAGTAGCGAGAATTTACATGTTGTAAGAAGGGTGTTAGAGATTTCACCAATCTGAGCCAGAGTAGTTCCAGGGGTTACAGAAACATGAATCTGAGCAGGGCCAGAACCTCAGGAAGTCCAGCACTATTGGGGAATAAGTGCCAGCCCTATCCGGCCTGGAGGAAATTGAAGGAGAGATCCACCAGCCTGTCCACCCTCTCCATGCCTCCCAGGAGTGCAAAGAAGAGTTCAGTGGTCATGCTGAGCCAAAATGTGTCTTTATAAATACAAGCACATCAAAAACCAACAAAGGTGGACAGTCTAGATGCTAGCCAGTGGGATATGGCCTCCGTCTGAAAACTACATGTGCCCCACCACCTCCACCCTATGTTCGGTGGCAGATACCTTCTCCATTTCCGCCAGCAGGCAGTCAGTCACATCACGGGGGCAGCTGAAGTCCACGGACTGAAGGTGTTCCTTGGCTTTTTCAAGTGTGTACTGTTTTATTTCAGACACATTCTTAAGCAATTTTCTGTGGCTTCCAGGCAGGAAGCGTAGGTAGCCTGATAAATTGTTATAAAGCTAAAAAGAACAAGAATATGTTACTGTATCATTGTTCTGAATGCTACATGGTTTTATGTGCTGGGCTAGTAACCTTCAAGCATAAATTTATGGCTGAGATCACCAGACATGGGGAGGGGGGCATCATTCTCCCAGGCATTATATCTTCTGTGGTGAAAATATGCTCTCGTTTAGAAAGAAAATCATGCCTAGGTTAGGAGAAAGATGCTCAGGGCCCCATAGAAGGGCTCCTGGAGCTATCTAGTCAAACACTTTCTGACATGTTCCTGTTCTCCGGCTTGCCTAACCTTGTCTATCCCATATGACCTAAAGTGTCCCTCTATTTCTAATGTACACCATACAACCAAAGATGAATGTAAAAGGAGGCAAAGAGCTACCTGGAGCCAAGGAGTGCTTAGCAAGTAGAAGTCCTCATTGAACAAACGCATGAGCCTATGAACCGTCTTGTCATTATAATCGAAACGCCTGTTGAAGAGGATGTCGGCGATGACATTGCAGGGTGCACAACCAATGAGAAAAGTAGGGTCAAAGGGCTGGCCTGGAAAACAGGTGAGATGTTGGAGCCCATGTTGGGGAAGGACACTAGCCACGGCTGGCTGGCCAACCCCTCAGACTCCACTGAGTCCGCACCAGTCCCTGTGAGAACAGGGCCTTCAACACTGTCCTCACTGTTCAGTGCTCTCTAGAGCGCAGCAGTCACACTTGGTGTGCATCCTGCTCCATCACAGAGCAGAACTGGAAATGAATCAAGAGAGCAGTGCTGAGAAGCATCATCACTCTCTCCTGGAGGAGAGTAGCTGCCTACCACTTCCAGGTGTTCAGAGACTTCTCGGGGCCTGTCCAGGACCCTCCTCCCTCTGTCTGCCTGGGAATACTCACCCTGGGTCTTCCTGAGCTCCTCCACCAGGAAGCCAGCCTCCCTCTGGATGCGCTCCTCATTGCCCTGTTTCCCCATCCCATAGTCTCGGAGGATGCTCAGGGAAAACCGGCGGACATCCCTCCAGGTGTGAGAATTGTTGAAAATTACTCCTGAAAAATAGGGGCCAGCAGAATTTACTCCAGTTGCACAAGTCTCAAAGAAACAGGAGGACTGGGCTGACCTCATCAGAGGCTCAGTACCAGCTGTGATGTGAAACTGTGCAACAAGTCCCCAAGAAGGGAAGGGGCAGGCCTTGTTTCTCTGGCACGTTCAACCCTTCCTGGATGTCTGCGTCTTAGCGGCAGTTTATTTTCTTTGGTTTTACACTTACCGCTAGTCTTCTCCATGCTAAACAAAAATGAAACCCCCACAGCCAAATCAAGAGAGCTAGCCACTTTCTGCCTATCAACAAAATTCTTGTGTGGCCTTCTGTTCCCATGGATTTTAACCATCAAGCTAGAAACTTCTCAACTCCCGGCACTGCGGCTTTGCAGCAATCTCGTTCACGAAGCTCTGAAGGCCTCCGGACTCGGCTGTGGGCACCTCAAGCTGGGAAGACTGAGCACTTCCCCCTCAGCAGCCTTCTAGGACACAGTCCTACCCTGCCTTTCCCTCCTCCAGAATGTGGCCTGCTAGATTCTCAAGCATGAAAACATTTGGAATTAACACATCTAAAACCATGTTCTTGGGCTGAGAAGGGCTCAGTGGTAGAGCGCTTGCCTTACATGCCTGAGGCCCTGGGTTCGATTCCTCAGCACCACATAAGCAAAAAAAGCCGGAAGTGGCACTGTGGCTCAAGTGGCAGAGCTCCAGCCTTGAGCTGAAGAGCTGAGGAACAGCGCCCAGGCCCAGAGTTCAGGCCCCACGACCGGACCCAAAAATAAAAAATAAAACCATGTTCTTTTGTCCTTGAAAGTGTTAATAGAGACTTGCGTCGCTTGCAATGAGTTTCAGCAGTCCAGGGCCGCCACAGCCCCACTCTGTTCCTGCCAAGCAGAGTCTCTGGCACCTTGTGCTTCCTGTACTCCAGAGGCCCCTGTCCCTTCCTCCCTACCTCCTCCCTCCTCCAACAAGTGTATGTGGGTACCTGCTGTCTATAAGGTACTTGCTGGGCACTGGGCATTCTGGGATAAACAAGTCACAGCTCCTACTCAATGCAAACTTCACAGCACCTTTCATACAAGCACAGGTCATCACCAAATGGTCTTTTCTATTTTTCTTTTTTTTTGTTTAAAGGTTCAACGTCAGCATTCAAAGTCAGTACCTGACACTTTCGTGTTGCTAACCACAACTGGAGGCAGCACAACAGGGTACTGGGCGAAGAAAATTAGAAAAGGCAGAAATAGAGAGATGCAACATGAGCGAGGAGCATCAGCGGGGTCGGGGGTCCCAAGGCTCTCTGCCACTTGGGCCCCGGTTCCCCACGAGCAAGCATGTTTACTTGAGTTCACAGAGGGAAGGTTACCATGGATACATGCAAAACACAGAGCATCTATATTAATATCACAATTGGAGCTAAAATAGTTTGCAAGAGACATTCATTCCCTTCTTATTTGGAGACAAGAGACTGCAGCCCAGGGACAGTCTGGACATGGTGTCCCTGTATTGAGCCCAGGGTTAGGTTGTCAGGGCCCTGGATACAGCTGCCAGCCCGAGGACATGGAAGGGGGTGGGGTGGCCTCTCACAGAGCTGCTGTTTGAGCCCTTCTATGGCCAGCTCGCAGGGCTCCAAGTGCTGTCGAGGCAGTGGTCTGACCTCTCAAACCTGCTCCAGGCTTCACAGCTCGGCTCACAAGTGTGCTCATTGGCTAGCTCTCCACCAGCAGATCAGTCCTCCAACCCCCTTTTTGTCTTTCTGCCTTCATCCTGTCCCTGCCGTCACTACTGTTGTATGTGTAGGACTTGGGAGGGGTGTGTCACTGTCCCTTTGGACTTGTGAGGGCTACATCACTGTCCCTAGGGACTTGGGAGGGGCCTGGCACTGTCCCTATGGACTTTCCCCCCCTTGTTGCCTAGGAGGTGGACTCACCCTTGTTCGCGTACTCCTGGAACGCGGGGATCTCCCCTCGGCCAGAGAACTCGTTCTTGTATTTCAGCAGCACCTCTTTCACGGCCTTGTAGCCATGCAGGACCACAACACGTCGAAAACCCAGGTGCAGAGTGAAGACGGGCCCGAAGCGCTCTGCCAGCTGTGGGGTCGGCACAGAGTGGGTCAGGAAGAACACTGCCAGGCATCATTATGACTTTGGCTGTGGAGGCGTCTGGGGAAAGGCTGTCTTCACCTAGCCTGATGTAGGGACAGAGGCTGCATTACTTGCAGGGACACCCTCTTTCTACCTGGACAGCAACCCTGGGGACAGTGGCTCTTGTGTCTCTTTCCTGTGGTCATTTTGCCAATACTTGTCCTCATCACCCTATTGTGTACAGGACAAGAGACCCTGGTCTTACTGTTGGACACTGATATTAATTCAGCTAATTCATAATAGGTTGGTATTGATAGCAATTTAAAACTCTCATATGAGAGATAATTGCCAATGCATTGTCCCTAAAACAACAGTATTTCTCTTACCTTGTTTAAGGACTTAGGAACATTCTTCAAATCCAAATTGAAAAAGTTCCCAACAATGGGCAGGGGGAAGGGCCCTGGGGGCAGGTTCCAGCTGCTGAGTATCTGCTTCCAGACGGATATGAGCAGGAGGGAGACCATCCACACCAACAGAGCCACGGTGATGCCAAGTGCAGCCATGGTGCACCTAGGGTCCTGGCTGACCTATTCAGAGGATCTGCAGGGAAAGCAAAGCTTTTATAATGCATTATTGAGAAAGAGGGTGACTCACCAGCCAATGGCCTTGGCTGCAGGGCTTGGCTGGTTATTAGCTGCCCTTGGGCAACACTTCAAAGTGCAGTCCCTAGAGTAGTTGCCTTTTGGGAGTTGCATCTGGTGATCTGGCAAGGATGAGGCTAGGTTTGCCAGTCCAGGTTGGTGATCCCTGACTCATTGCCAGTAAACACATCAACCATTCACCAGCCCAGAGGCCAGTCCTGGGGGTGGAAACTGCCCACCCCCCGATATGTGAGGGCATTCAGATATGTTTTCATGAGCTTGGGGTAGGGTTTTGCAACACGAGCTATGTTATTATGGAGGGAAAATTAACTTCTGAGCCCTATTCCATTTGCCAAATCAACTAGAAAATTCAATGAAAAGAAAGCAAAGAGTTGACAAATTTTTAGAGTAACTATTTTTAAAAGGTCTATTTTAAAAGGTCTGACTATGTGCATGTGCATACATATGTATTTCTGGATACATATGTGTGTTTGTATATAGACAGGGCATAATTTTCTTGTGGAGAACTAAGTGGAGATTATTCTGTTATCACTTTTTCAAAATGTAAAAATAAGCCGGGTACTGGTACCTCAGGAATGGAATCCTAACTACTCAGGAGGCTGAGATCTCAGGGCTGAGATTTGAAGCCAGCAGTTCTATGAGTCTGATGCCATGTGAGAAATGAGGCTTGCAGGGAAGTCTGGCTCTGCTCCCCTGCTTCCCAGAGTTTTTATCTTCTTACGGTGGACTATCAGATATCCAGGGGTACCGCGTTCGTCAGTCTATGTGGAGTTTGCTAAGGTTCTTGGACATTTAGATCAATGTTTTCTGTCACATGTGGGAAGTTTCAGGAACTTCCCTTTAACTTTTTAAAAATACTAACTGTAAACAGTGTGCAGAGGGATTTAAATTCAACACACCAGTTTTTGAATACAAAGCTTCCCAGTCAATGGCATCTCTCCCATTGTTCTCTGCTATCTTTCCCAGCCCCACCATCTCCCAAGTTACATGGTTCCATTTTCACATATGGAATTGAATATTAGGACTGTATTTGTCCATCTTTCCTCTCTCCATTCTGTCCTCCCCTTGACTTGCCACCTCCTGACAGCATGTTTCATTTTGTTGAATCATAAGTTAGTAGTTCAAAGGAGTTACACCTTTGCAGTTTTCCCCTGCAAACACCATACTTTATACAATATTTTATTTATGTGCATATGACCCTATGTATGTTTCCATACCTGTTTATAACTTAGAACTCCCACATATAATAGAAAACGTGTCCTTTCTCTGAGCCTGACATCCACATATATACATATGTATGTATGTATGTGTGTGTATATATATATATATATATATATATATATATATCACATTTTCCTGATCCATTATTCATCTATTGTAATCAGCACTATTCTTTAAATAGTTTTTCTATTTTCTTCTTTTCTCTTCTCCTTGGGTTAGATATTATGGATGACTTACATGTTCCTGAGGCTCTGTTCTAAGATTTGTTTTTAATGTAAAATGTTGCTAGTGTTCCCATTTCCCATCTAGAGGAAGAGACTACAGACCTTCTTCCTCTGCCTTTCTTGCCTGTCCTTTTCACCAGGAAAATGAGACCACTTCTAAGGAAGCCTCTAAAAATCTGAGATTTGTAAAATATTGGTTATAACATGGCTTATCCTATCTGCAAACATTTGAAAAGTGACGTCAGTTGTGTCATCACCCCTGGTCACTACAGAGACAAGTGGTCACCGCTGGTCATTACAGGCACAAATCACCACCGCTGGTCATTACAGGCACAAATCACCACCACTGGTCATTACAGACACAAGTCACCACCACTGGTCATTACAGACACAAATCACCACCGCTGGTCATTACAGACTCAAGTCACCACCGCTGGTCATTACAGACACAAATCACCACCACTGGTCATTACAGACACAAATCACCACCGCTGGTCATTACAGACACAAGTCACCACCACTGGTCATTACAGACACAAGTCACCACCGCTGGTCATTACAGACACAAGCAGTATCTGTTTCTAGTACTTTTCTGGTCTATCTTGGTTAACTCTAGCACTTAAAACATTCCTTACATCGTTTTCTTGATGTGTCAACAGCATTGATATAATTGGAAAGCTTTTCCTTTAAACATGAGAACCAATCATGTTTAACTTGATCCCTGGTAAAACTGGCACTCTGTGTGTGTGTGTGTGTGTGTGTGTGTGTGTGTGTGTTGTGTGTGGTGTGTGTGTGTGTGTGTGTGTGTGTGTGTGTGTACAGACATGAAAGCACCTGAGCAAATCTCCTTTTCTGTCTTTTGCTGGCTTTGATTATATTTTATTTGTTCCTTCTCTTTCTTGATGTTTTGGAATTACAATGACTTTCTATTAATCTATTAGTAACTACTGTACAACTGGACACTATATAATTTCTAATTAAATATTTATGCTCTTGATTAACTGGAATAAATAGTTTCTGATTTGAATAAGAAATTTTCAGTTTCAGAATAAAAGTTTTAAATTTGTTCAAATATAGTTTTCTACTTCATTAGTTACATTTTACAAAACATTAATACTTATAGTCGAGTGAGTATTGGTGCTTTACTAGTATTTTGTCTTGTCTTTCACGTCATATCTTATCTGCTTGGATGCCTGTTCCAGGTATGTAGACTCCTCTAGACTTAGAACCAGATTTTAACGGGAGAGGGCAAGCTAACAAAGTTATGTGAAATATCCATTTCCCTGCCCCCTGGCTCTTCCACAGTCAAGTTCTCTCAGAGACAGCTCAGCTGTCTCCCTTCCTTCATATTCACAAGAAGGAGTGTGAAATATGCAGAAGATCTCTAAGAGGACACTTACCAGCCACAACGCCTTAGGCATGATGGAAGATAGAATAATATCACACTTCTGAGAATCTAGAACACTACAGAATAAAAACAGAGTAGAGCAGGGGTCGTGTTAAAAGCAGTTCAGAATAGTTGGTGTGAGGACTTCTTCTAGGAATAATTTTGCTTTGCATGGTAAAAGGAGGTTAGCCTTGGAAAGCTCTCTTACTTCTAATAATAAAAGAAGTTTCCAGAACAAAAATTTGTTGAACCAGTATCTAATGTTCAATATGAGTCTTCATTGTAAATAATGACCTTCACAGAGCCAAAATCTTTCCAAGTACAACAAAAGCATCAAACGTACAACATCAGTGTCCAAAGGGCAAGCCAGTTTGGACTAGTGACAAAGTTGTCCACATCAAAGAACTGAGCAGTCTGTGATGTATTCTCTTATCTGCCCGTGGCTCTTCCTCCAGGTCTGAGCTGCGGGGGTGACATTCTGCTTTGGTTTCTATTTTAATGAATGTTTTTAGCACTTCTCCTTTAAGAATGGAATTTGTTACAGGATTTTTGCAACAAAAAATATAATTTTCTACAACTAGGTCAAGGACATATATTCTTTTGGAGGTTAAACACCCTTGTGTTTCTAACATACTAAGTTTGCAGTTGGTGTTGAATTGTATTAATGATTAAAACTTTTCAAATTTATAGAGAATTTGTATTTTCCCTTTAATTTGTGAATGTGACACTTAACATTTACACATCCCTAATGTTAAACCAGTTTTGAAATACTAGAATAAGCTCAATTTAAGTATGATACTGCCCTTTTCACATATTGATCAACTTGTACCCCAAAGGATCAGCCCAATGGCTGTATTTGGCTAGTTGATTATTTTGGACTTTTGTACCTATGCTCAAGGTAAACTAGGTCCACACTTCTCGCCTAGGGCCATTTTCTCCTTTCATATCAAGATCATTTAGGTATCATAGACTGATCTCATGACTACTCACTCATTTCTGATCTTTTAGAAGAGTTTGTGTGAGATGAGGATGATCTAATTTTTGGAAGTTTGAAAGAACACATACATGAAATAACCTGATATTTTAAAAATTAGAAACATGTGGAATTAATAAATCAATTTATTTAAGGACAATATTATTGTTCAGGCTTTCTATATTTTCTTGGCTCAGTTGAAGAATATTATATTCTTAGGAAAATATGTGATTTCTCTTGAACTTTCAAGTTTTTCAACATAGTTTATTTTGGTATTATCCTATATTTTTACCTTTTGAGGTTTTTATCGTGTGTGCTGTCAGTAATTTTTTGTTGCTACAAACAAGTGCCTGAGAAAATTAGCTTTAAAAAAAGTCACATGCTTCTAATACATATTGATAGGATAGGAACAGAGCAAATACTCTCATTCCAAAAAAAGAGAACTAAAAGAATACTGAGGAAGAATTGGACCAAAATAAGAACAAACTCAGCAGGGCAAACAGCTCATGTCTAGAATTTAGTGCATGATGTGCATTCCAAGGAAGTTGTGCAGCTGATGATCGCACACGGGGCCTGCTCAGAGTTACTCCGTGATGTGTAGCATTCCACTTTCAGTGTCAGAGCCAAAACAAGAATGACTTTACATCTGTTTATGAAAGCAAACAACTGTCATCTATCAGCACACTCTGAGTCAAATCAATAGGACTTTATGCCAATAAACCATTACATGGGCAAATAAATCACATCAGGGACACCGGGCAGGAACTTAAGATACTAGACACAGGCCTGACAGTATTCCCTCTCCTGAATCACATAAAAGTAGAGACTCCCTGCACAGACACACACTGACCCTCATCAGATGATCTGATCCAGGATGTGTCAAGGGTCAACAAACTGCTTCGATTAGGAAAATAACATGTCCTCTGAGCTTCATAAGCAGTTTACCTATTTGATCTTCTTTAAAGAACATGTTTTGGTATTGTTTCTGCTTATCATTATTTGCATTTCACAATGTCTGTCTTTATTTTTTTTATCATTTCTTTATCTTCCTTTCTTTGGGTCCATTATTTTGTGTATGCTCATGTTTGACATTAGCCTCTTTACTCTTCAGACCTTACATCCCAAATACAGGAATTTATTATTTCCTCTCACCTCCAATTCCTACTTTTATGCTTCCCTAAACTTTTTTTGGGGGGGTCTGGTCGTGGGCCTGGGCTCTGTCCCTCAGCTCTTCAGCTCAAGGCTAGCACTCTACCACTTGAGCCACAACGCCTCTTCTGGCTTTTTTCTCTGCTTATGTGGTGCTGAGGAATCAAACCCAGGGCCTCATGCATGCAAGGCAAGCGCTCTACCACTGAGCCACCTTCCCAGCTCTGCTTCCCTAAATTTTATATTTGATACTTTCATTATTAATTGGGATCTAAATGTTTTGTTAATTTCCTTTCTTTAATCCATAATGTAGAAATGAGATATTTTTCAAAATACATAAAAATTATTTCAGTTAGAAAAGAGTTCAAATGTAGAAAATTAGTGAGAAAAGTAGAAAAATGTATGTACCCATCAGATTTTAAATGAGCCAAATACATATAATTTGTGTTGTACCTGGAGTTAGTAATACCAACATCCAAACAAGCATCAAATAGAGCCCTGCTTCCTAGTGATTTTTATTCACTTTACAGCTTTGTTCTCTCTACCCACCTTTATTTCATTGCATCAGAGTGCTGCCACGCCTGCCATCCCTTTCATGGGACTGGACGTGGCTGTGTGGCGATGCACGGAGTGTGATGTTCTGGGAATGGTGCGGGCTTGGGAAAAGGCTGGGACAGAGGCTCCAGGGCCTGGAGGCCCAGTGCAGTTCTACACACTGCCCTTTCCAGCACATAGTCCTACTTACAGTAATCTACCTTAAAATGGATGTTGTTTAATGTACTAGCTCATAAAAAGGCAACAGAACCATCAAATAAGTTGAAACTACTACAGAGTTTGAGAATCATTGCCCTCAGTTATTGTTAGGGTTTAAATTTGTTTGATGGCTTCACTGCACTTGGTTCTGCTTGTGACTGACTATTCAGTGCAGATCTGATTAATCAGTTGTTTTGTTAATATTCAATACTTCCAACTCATTATCATTCTGAGAATGTGAGTTTTCCTCGATGGCTAATATTCCTCTCAGTCTTATCTCTAGGTTCTTCAGAAGCTCTTTCCAGTCGGGCTCCTCACCCTTTCTCTTTCTGGATGCACATTATTACTGTGCTGTAATGCTTCAGATCTGTCTTACACTTACCCTGGCCCTGCATACAGCCAGTTATCAGACTCAGGATTCCTATCATTGAATAATTGTACTTAAAAGGCAACCAAGCATGGTGAATATGCCGTTAATGGTAGAACTTGGGAGGCAGAGGCAGAAAGATTGTGATTTCCAGGCCAGTTCAAACTACATAGTATGACTCAGAGTCAAAAGTGAATGAATAGATGAACATATGCTGTGATCTGGAAATAAATGAGTAGAATAACAAATAAATAGATGAGAAAATACTGAGATCGGAACACTGAAAGTGCTCACTACTACTGGATATTAGATCTTCTCAATGCTCTTAGCAAACGTAACTAGGAAATACAGAACCGTGCATGTGTATGTTCTCATACTCACCTACACACCAGTGTATGTCACTTCTTATATCAATCTATACATATGACCTAAAACATGACTTCATATTGGCATTTACTTCTATGTTCCAGACCCAACAGGATCATTCACTGATAAATTTGTATATCCAAATGGCCCAAGGTGATGTCACACTAGTGAATAGGTTAAATCATTTCATTGAAAGAAACTACCTAAGTAGCAGTGACCTTTAATTAAATGAGTCAAAGGTCTATCTTACTGTTTAAGACAACCTAATATATGCACCCACATCTTAAGGTACTAGGAATATAGATAGCAATGCATGTAAAACCTTTAGAGGAGTGAAAATCCAGATAGTCTATGGCACAAAGTATGGCATTTCCTACACAGGGTCTCAGACACTGACAGCCCCAGGATACAAAAACCTACATCCTCCAGACTCAAATGTGAGAAGCGTCAGGCCCACTCCTGCCACTTCCAGACCTCCTCTCTCTGCAGGGTCATCTGGCAAAAGACAGGAGCTTCCTGCAGGAGGCCTTGAATTCTGTGTTTCTCAAGGTGTAGATGAGCGGGTTGAGAGAGGGAGTGACGGTAGTGTACAGAATGGCGATGGCCTTGTCCAGGAGCCCAGTGGAGCCCAGGGCTGGCCTGACATAGGTGTAGAGTACCGTAGAGTAGTAGAGCGTGACCACCACCAGGTGAGCCGAGCAGGTGGAGAAGGCACGCCGCTTGCCCTCAGCCGAGCGGATGCGCAGGATGTTGGCAATGATGCAACCATAGGATGCCATGGTCAGCAGGAAGTTCAGGCCAGACAAGAACATGTCTGTAATAACCGTCATGATGTCATTGATGAAGGTGGGACTGCAGGACAGCAGAAGCACCGGTGGAATCTCGCAGAGGAAGTGTGTGATGAGGTTGGGGCCACAGAAGGACAGACGTAGGACCAGGCAGGTGAGCACCAAGGAGTTGAGAGCCCCTGTGGACCACGCGAAGGTGGCCAGGGACACACAGGCCCTGCCACTCATCAGAGTGCCATAGTGCAGGGGCCGGCAGATGGCCAGGTAGCGGTCATAGGCCATGGCAGAGAAAAGCAGCAACTCAGATCCCAGGACCCAGGAGAAGACAAACATCTGGACAAGGCAGCCCCCAAAGGAGATGGTGTTCTCAGCTACGAGGCTCTGTAGGAATTTGGGCAGGACAGTCACAGTGCAGATGACATCCATCAGGGCCAGGTTGACCAAGAAGAAGTACATGGTAGTATGGAGGTTGGGGCTGCCCCGGATGGTTGTGATGATCAGGACATTGCCAAGAAGAGCCATGACAAACAAGATGAATAAGAGACAGAAGAGGGCGTCCTGGAGCCAAGGGTCATCCACAAACCTCTGGAGGATGAACACGGTCACCACAGACTGGTTTCCAGGAGCCATGAGTATCCTGAGCAGGACCAGAGGGGTCTGAGGCTTGAGCCTCCTTCTCGAGGGCAGATGAACTTGGCTTTTACCTAAATGTCACTTTTTCAGATGTGAAAAACCAAGTCCATGCAATGGCAGCCTGTCTGGTAGAAAATCATTGCTTAAATTTACATTATCGGATCCAAACATAAACAGCAAACTCCTGGTTCTCTAACTAAAGGGAAGGGCAGGTCGGTGAGACATTCCCCAGAGACCTGTGTGTGAACACAGGCGGACACGGAGGCCCCATTCCACCCACGGAGGGAACGGGGGCACACTTTCTCCACTCCACTCCATGGGGGCTGAGATGGCCAGGATTCAGCGAGCTGACCATGGTACCTGCCTACATGTGGACAGCTGAGGGGAGGGTGGGAACTGGCTCCAATTGTTCATAGACAATCGGTCTATGCAGGAAGTGGCAGCCAGATCCAGGCATGCTGTAGCTGCGCCAGCCAGTCCCAGACTTTGGGCCTGTGAAGGATAGCCCACCAAGCCTGCCACCATGCCTCCCCATGATGTTCTGTGCAGTTGTGATCCTGGGGATTCAGGCACTGCAATACCCTCGCTGAAGCTCTCAGAACTGATTCACTCTATCAAGCTATCTGACAGATGGCTTGCTCTGTGAGCCAGCAAGGGTCGCGCATGCTGCAAGGCCTCTGCTCACATTTCGAAATGAGCAAACAAATCACTCCATGATAGAGGTTCCTGGCATACCTTTTTCAGGGACTGATCTTTTTATTTGATCCCTTTTCTAATCACTGAGCCAATAAAGCCCTGGGCCAAAGTCTGTTCCTGACCAGATTCTACATAATTAGCAAACTTCAGTTACCTAAGAGCTCTCCAAGTCACTGGTTGTGTCCAAATTGTTCACGGGCTTCTTAGATGTCACAGGTGTCCAAGTATCTGCCAGATGTACCAAACAGCAAGATTCCCAAGTAGACTTGAATTTTGGTCATCAGTGAATACACCTGGAGTCCAAGTATGGCCCAAGTCCTGTGTGGGAAACTCTAATATTTAACAAATGGACATCCTGGTTTTGTCTGCCCAACTTGGTCCAGACAAGACCAGATGCCCCTTCTCTCTGCAGGAATGTCTTTATGTGAAGATGAACACAGGTCACAGGTCCACACAGCATTCCAAGCCCCTCCCTGTTTCAAAACCCATACTCACTTCTAACACTTCCCCTACAGTCACTTACTCAGAGGAACCAGAGCCTTCAACCCACACAGACTACGTGGGGGCCTAGGAGACCTGAGTGGGCAATGTGAGGGGCAATTCCACCTGCCTAGGAGAAGGTGTCTTCTGCATGTCTAATATGGATTGAGATGGAAAACACGGGAACAGGTGTGGTGTAATGGTGCTGGGGCTGGGCTCTGGAAATTCAGCTGAGAAGCCACCTCAGGAGCCCTTCCATCCTGCCCTACCTTCTGGAGTGAAACACAGCTCCACCTGCTCCTGGCACATGTCAGTTCATGTGCCACTATCTTGTTTGGGGCAGTTGTGAACAACACTCAACGCTGGATGGAAAACACAATTGCTCAGTCTCCAAGACACTAAAAATAATTATGTGATTTGAGCTTACCATGTGGCCCGAGCTTGGGGCTTGGGATCCTGGTGGGGACAAAGTAAACAAACTGAGGGGGAGAGGAAGCTGTAAGTCTGCGATCACCTAGGTCCACACAACCCTCCTGTGACACCTGTCAGAACTCGCCACGCCTCCTCCCTGGACATGAGAAGTACTCACAGCACAGAGTCGGTGTCCTCCTGACAGGGAGTCACTGGGCCCTCAGGGGCACTCACACTGCAAGGGAATATCCCGACTGACAGAGGAAAAGCCTGGGGAAGTACAGCCTGCCTGTACACAGCACACCAGGGCATCTCTAGACAAATGGACTGTTCCAGATGAGCCCCGGGTGACAAACTGTGTCACAGGGAAGATGCACTTGCCCAGAGAGAGCGTGGACAGACATGAAGCCAGGGGTCAGCCCCGCACGTCCTCCCCACCCGGTCCACACTCGGTGGCTATGATCCTGCTGTCTGGAGTCCAGAGGTAGCTGCTCGCTCCAGGTCATCCTGGTTATATAAGGTTGGTTTTGGCTGTGTGATGCAACCCAAGCCCTAGGGGGCTGTGCCCTAGGGTTCACTCCGGGCCACTGAGGTGGCCTAAGTCACAAAGCCATCCCCAGGCAGAAGAGAGTCAATTGGTCCCAGGGGCAGAAAAGAAAGGGCACAGGTGTCTTGCTACTGCCTTGCTGCTGCACATGGTAGAAAGGAGCTGGCCCCGAGCCAGCTCAATGCTCAGCATCTACCTCACACCGACAGGGTGTGGCTCTGGTCTTCGGTACTCACCAGAAGAGGACCCAGCATCCTTGTCCCTTTCAAAGGAAGGGCCGTGTTTGACCCCTGATGCCAAAATGAGGATAGGAAAGGGTAAACCTATCTCCTCTCTTGCCACTGACACACAAACTCAGCTAGAGACTATAAGGACCTCACCATGGGAGAGAGGCCAACAAGAGGCCTGAAACCAAGGGCTGTGCTGCCTCAGCCCAGACTCTTAAGGAGACCCAGGATCTTGTCCACGAATGGAGACTGCTTGGCAAAGCCAACTAGTATTGAATGGCCTGGCTTCCCCAAATGGTTTTATTCAGTTATGCAACTTATACCCTTCCTTTTTGCTCACGTACAACTGTTTGGTGTTGCCAAAAGCACTTGAATAGCCTGAGGTCTTTTTCATCAAGGGAAGTAAGTCTAGGTACTCCTAGACTTACAGAGTAATTGAAGACACGGTATAAAGTTTTTCATTACTTTTATGCTAGGGCCTGACCCTGTCGTTTAGCAAAGGACAGACACTAGGACAGTTTTCTTGGTGTAATCCTGTCACAGTTTTCCCATGATGCCCTTTTTCTCCCCCACAGGAACCTCTTTGTGTTTCCCTGTTATGGCTGTTTAATAGCTTGGTGTTTTCTTGACTTTTGTGAGTGTAAAGAAAAGAATGAGGAGTTCTTGTTTGCAGAAGACCCTAGGCAGATTTGCTGTAGCTTTCTGTGATTGACGGGGGTGCTAGTTAAGAGTAGCAGGTTAGCATCCCTTTCCAGCGTATCACTCCAGGGCCTGTAGCATCTGTGGTGACTTGAACCTAGACCTTTGCATAAAGTGATGTCTTTGTGCTTTCCTCTGTGAACGTTCTTCCTAATTGAAATCAAGAGTCCCCAACCCTGCAAATAACTTGTCTCTCTTTAATCTTTCACTAAGCTCAGACTGGAAGTTCTAGTCTGAGGCAATTAATTTGTATTGGTGAATTCTTTTCTTTGGGGGGGGGGTCGATCATGAGGCTTGAACTCTGGGTCTGGGTGCTGTCCCTGAGCTCTTCAGCTCAAGGCAAGCACTCTACCACTTGAGCCACAGCGCCACGTCCAGTTTTCTGGTGGTTTATTGGAGTTTCATGGACTTTTCTGCCCAGGCTGGCTTTGAACTGCAATCTTCAAATCTCAGCCTCCTGAGTAGTTAGGTGGCGTGAGCCACCAGTGCCCAGCTATATTGGTGAATTCTTATTTCCCCTATTCCATCTTCATTTACTCCTGGGAATTCTTATGTCAGAAAGTATCATCCTTTCCGTAACTTAGTTCATCTATGCCATTAACATCAGAATATGAGACAGAGTCTAAGCTAATTTGGAAACACTAAAGACAATGAAATCATGAGCCACATTCCCAGAGAGCGGTTGGGAAAGAGGGTAATGGAACAGACCAGGAAAGAGAACAGTGGAAACAGGGCAAGTCCTTGTAGGGACTGTGTGCAGTGTTGCTTGGGGGAAAACGGCTGAAGTAAAAGAAAAGAGTTTCTGTTTTAGATAGAGAAGTGAGAGTTTCCATAGATTTAATATAGGACAGAGTGATGCTAGTTGAAAACAGTTCTTTGCTTCTGTGGTATATGTGCATCTTGTTATTAACTTATGGTAAGCCTGATGGCAGAGTGGGCAGAAGGGACAACCATGGAACCTTCCAGTAACCTTTTGAAAACCCGACTCCTTGTATAAGAAGGGGAACCCCACTGAGGCCTGACTGTCAGCTATAGGTTTGTTGGCAGCCTGTATGAATGAGTTGTTGTTGTCCGGTAGTGACACTCTTTGTGGCCTTGCTTCACAGGCAAGAGACAGAAAGAGTAAAGATCAGGAAGGCAGCTATGCTCACCACTATACCACCAACGCAAGAGTAAGGCCCAGGCAGGACAAGTGTGATGTAGGCCAAGGCTGGGCCCACGAGGCCAGGAGGCGGACAGCAGCAAGAAGCACTGCTGGTGTGAGCTTCCTCAAGGACCCACCAACACTTTAAACTCAAAGCCTGGCACAGTCTCGTGGGAGAGTGCATGCCCATGGGGGAACCGACTGGGGGTGACGTCGGGGAGGCAGAAGACGACCTTTACAGATGTGCCAGCAACATTCAGAAACATAACGCTTGGGACTGTCAACAGTGGAGGCTTCATGGAAGATCAGAGTGCACTGAAGATCCTGAGCCACACAGAAGCTTAGATGACACACACCTTCTAATTTCTGCCTCCAGGCCTTTTATCTGGGCTCAGTTCTGCTGTGTGCCAGGAGCTTATTGACAAGATGGTGTGAGGGTGGGTGGTGGAATTGGAGATTGGTGATTTTGATATTCATAACCCAGGAAGAAAATACAAGAAGCAATGAGTGGGGCCTGCTCAGTCAGAGGTGCCTTCTCTGTGGACTCCTACATTGCCAACAGCAAACGCCACGTTGGTGCCACCTCAGAGCCAGGCGGCACAGGGGCTTTCACATATGTGGTAGAAGCAGCGCTTGGCTCACTTTTCTCACAGGACCTTCTGAAAACATACTTAGATTTCTGTTCTGACTGAACTGACACATTGATCATTGTTTTTATGCTCAAATTCTAGGCTTTGGCATAGAGGTGATCATGACCAACCGGCATTAAATACATACTCACTCTTCAATAGAGAATGATCTGTCCCTCTTAAGTGTGTGATCACCTGTGAATGCATCTCATCCTCATTCCTAGATTCACATGCAATCACTTGCCTCCATATACCTCCTATTATGTTCCATCCATGCAATCAAATGTGTACTTGTCTACCTACCAACTTACCATCCATTGTTCATCCACTGATCCACCCACCCATAATGGGATTCTAGTGGCTCACACCTGTAATTCTAGCTACTGGGAGGCTGAGAAAACAAAAACAGGAAGTGGTGCTGTGGCTCAAGTGGTAGAGAGCTAGCCTTAAGCTGAAGAGCTGAGGGACAGCACCCAGGCCCAGAGTTCAGGACCCACGACCGGACCCAAAAAAAAAAAAAAAAAGAACAGTCGTTCCAGAAAGTGGAATGGGTAAAATCCTTTGCAGAGGAATGAAATTGAAATTTAACTTATAATACATACAAAATTAAGTGTGCTGAAGTTTTACTGTAAGCCCATAAAATCCCCAAAGAGAAATAACCCATGACATTCTTTTTTTTTTTTTTTTTTTTTTTTTTTTTTTTTTTTTTTTTTTTTTTTTTAAATTGTATTTTATTTTATTTGAGAACATACTGTACAGAGGGGCTACAATTACATGGGCAGAATAATGCATACATTTCTTACCAAGCATTGCAGCCTCCTCCTTTGTTTACTATGACATTCTTTAGTTACAATTAGATATTAGATATTAAAGCATCGGCAAAATAAATTTAAACTAGGGTGACTACATCAAATGAAAAAACTTCTGCTTACTTAAGTGGAAACAATAATTAAATTGAAGTGAAAATGCAGTGTTCCAGGTGCTGGTGGCTCAGGCCTGTAATCCTAGCTTATCAGGGATCTGAAATCTGAGAATCATGGTTTGAAGACAGCTCAAGCAGGAAAGCCTATGAGGCCCTTATCTCCAATTAATCACCAAAAAAAAACAAAGGTAGAGCTGTGGTAGTAGTTAAGAGGGTAGAATGCTAGCCTTGAACAAAAGAAAAAGAAAAGAAAAGAAAAGCTCAGAAATAGTGCCCTGAGTTCAAGCCCAAGACTGACAAAAGAAAAAGAAAAAAAAAAAAAAAGAAAGTTCAAACTATAGAGTGAGAGGATGTTTGCAAACCCTGAATCTGATAAATGGTTAAGATCCAAAAATATAAAAACACAAATACCTAAACAGGCACTTTTGTAAAGAAGATACACAGCTGTCTTAAAATAGGTTTTAAAAAAACAGGTCTCACACAAAGATTCTCAGTATCACTAATCACCTAGAAGTTGCACATCAATATCACAATCAGATATAACCTCACATCTCTAAGAAGATTATTATCAATAAGACTAAAATTCACAAGTGTGAGTGAGAATGGGGAGAAATGGAAATTTGCACACTAAGAGTTGGTACTACCCTTATACAAAACAATATGTAGGTTCTTCATAACAATTTTAAAAAGAACTCCATATGGGCCACCAGACCAGCCTTTGGGTATATATTGGGGCAAATCAAATCAGTGTCTTGAAGAGATAGCTCCATCCTCATGGTCATTGCATAATAATCACAACATCCAATAAAAAGCAAGTAAATGCCCATTGGTGTATAAAGAAAATGTCTCATGTACACATATATATTAGATATATAGCAATATAGCTAACGCTCTGTAGAGGAAGAAAATCCAATAATAAGGATGTAACTGGAGGATGTTACACAGAATGAAATAAGAATAGCTCAGAAAGACAAATGTCACATTTCTCACTTTGTACAGATCTAAAGTGTTGAACTCAGAAAAGTAGAGACTAGAAAGTGGTGACAGAGAGAGCCAGGTATGAGTAGGGTGCGGAGTCCGCAGTCAGCGGGACCGCACAGTACAACGCACAGTACGGGCAGTGAGGGCAAGGAACACCAGTCCACAAAATCATCTGGTACCCGGTAGAACAGCCAACTGTGCTCCTCCTACGCTTCTCCTTAGGGGCCTCGGCCTTCTGCCTGTGTTGTTATAAATATTCAAATTCTGCCAATTCTGCAGCAAGGAGGTGTCCTACCAGTATTTGAGTTGAAAACATTTAAAAATGATACATGAATCTGTGTGCCAGTGGCTCACATCTTAAACCTAGCAACTCAGGAGGCTGAGGATTATAGTTCAAAGCCAGCCTGGTCAGGAAAGTCCATGAGACTCTTATGTCCAATTAAAAACAAAAATCCAGAAGTGGAGCTGTGGCTCAAGTGGTATAGTACTAGCTGTGAGAATAACTTTTTAAAAAAGCCCAGGGACAGTGCTTAAGCCCTGAGTTCAAGCACAAAGACCAACATTAAGCAAACAAAAAAAACAACCAAACCAAAACCCCTGTCTGTTAAAAGAACCTACACTTTTGAGTTAAGTTAGTGATATCTAGTTGAAAGGATCAAAGGTTTTAATGTTTAAGAGAATCTAATGTACACATAAATTTTAAGGTACTACAAATATAGCAATGCATGCAGCTTAGTAAAACCTTTAGAGGAGTGAAAATCCAGATAGTCTATGGCACAAAGTATGGCATTTCCTACACAGGGTCTCAGACACTGACAGCCCCAGGATACAAAAACCTACATCCTCCAGACTCAAATGTGAGAAGCGTCAGGCCCGCTCCTGCCACTTCCAGACCTCCTCTCTCTGCAGGGTCATCTGGCAAAAGACAGGAGCTTCCTGCAGGAGGCCTTGAATTCTGTGTTTCTCAAGGTGTAGATGAGCGGGTTGAGAGAGGGAGTGACGGTAGTGTACAGAATGGCGATGGCCTTGTCCAGGAGCCCAGTGGAGCCCAGGGCTGGCCTGACGTAGGTGTAGAGTACCGTAGAGTAGTAGAGCGTGACCACCACCAGGTGAGCCGAGCAGGTGGAGAAGGCACGCCGCTTGCCCTCAGCCGAGCGAATGCGCAGGATGTTGGCAATGATGCAACCATAGGATGCCATGGTCAGCAGGAAGTTCAGGCCAGACAAGAACATGTCTGCAATAACCGTCATGATGTCATTGATGAAGGTGGGACTGCAGGACAGCTGCAGCACCGGTGGAATCTCGCAGAGGAAGTGTGTGATGAGGTTGGGGCCACAGAAGGACAGACGTAGGACCAGGCAGGTGAGCACCAAGGAGTTGAGAGCCCCTGTGGACCACGCGAAGGTGGCCAGGGACACACAGGCCCTGCCACTCATCAGAGTGCCATAGTGCAGGGGCCGGCAGATGGCCAGGTAGCGGTCATAGGCCATGGCAGAGAAAAGCAGCAACTCAGATCCCAGGACCCAGGAGAAGACAAACATCTGGACAAGGCAGCCCCCAAAGGAGATGGTGTTCTCAGCTACAAGGCTCTGTAGGAATTTGGGCAGGACAGTCACAGTGCAGATGACATCCATCAGGGCCAGGTTGGCCAAGAAGAAGTACATGGGAGTATGGAGGTTGGGGCTGCAGTGGATGGCTATGATGATCAGGACATTGCCAAGAAGAGCTGTGACAAACAAGATGAATAAGAGACAGAAGAGGGCGTCCTGGAGCCAAGGGTCATCCACAAACCTCTGGAGGATGAACACGGTCACCGCAGACTGGTTTCCAGGAGCCATGAGTATCCTGAGCAGGACCAGAGGGGTCTGAGGCTTGAGCCTCCTTCTCGAGGGCAGATGAACTTGGCTTTTACCTAAATGTCACTTTTTCAGATGTGAAAAACCAAGTCCATGCAATGGCAGCCTGTCTGGTAGAAAATCATTGCTTAAATTTACATTATCGGATCCAAACATAAACAGCAAACTCCTGGTTCTCTAACTAAAGGGAAGGGCAGGTCGGTGAGACATTCCCCAGAGACCTGTGTGTGAACACAGGCGGACACGGAGGCCCCATTCCACCCACGGAGGGAACGGGGGCACACTTTCTCCACTCCACTCCATGGGGGCTGAGATGGCCAGGATTCAGCGAGCTGACCATGGTACCTGCCTACATGTGGACAGCTGAGGGGAGGGTGGGAACTGGCTCCAATTGTTCATAGACAATCGGTCTATGCAGGAAGTGGCAGCCAGATCCAGGCATGCTGTAGCTGCGCCAGCCAGTCCCAGCTGTGATGGCAGACAGCAGAGTCTACAAATAGTTCTCTGCATGGTTTTCTCTACCCCTGCCATCCTGGAGATTCTGCCATTGGGACCACATTGCAGGAACTTCCAGGGTCATATGGCCATCCAGACTCACCCCATGAATCAGCCCAAGTTTACATTGTACCAGCTCCGCTCACATTTCAAAACGAACAACCAAAATTCATTGTGATAAAAATAACATCCTCAGAGCTGGAGCTGCCCATTCCCAGCCTCTCTCCATGGGCTGGTCCTCTTTCTGCTTGCTTCCTATCTGGCCAGCCCACAGACTCTCAGTCACACTTTGTTCCCGTTCAGTCTGTGTAGGGCGAGCAGCTCTCAGTTACACAGCACACATCTAGTCATTGGTCACACAGCTTCCCTACCTGCCACATGCATTAGACATGGTCCTAGTTTAGCAAATAAGCTGCAACATGTCCTGTTAAATCTCAATTTCTGGTAATAAAGGTCATCATTTTCAGTATAAGCTTGGCCCAAATCCTGTGAGAGAAATTCTTGAAATGAACATAATATGTTTCTGGGATCAGCCACCCTCTTCTCCTTATCAGATCGCCAGTGGCTCAAACCTGTAATACTAGCTACGGAGGAAGCTGAGATCTGAGGATTGCAGTTCCAAGCCAGCTTGGAAGGAAAGTTCATGAGACTTTTACCTCTAACTAACCACCCAAAAAGCCACAAGTGAAGCTGTGACTTAAGTGGTAGAGTGCTAGAGTGCCTCAGGACTCACACACACACACACACACACACACACACACACACACACACACACTAGAGAAACAGGAGGAGAGGGAGGGAGGGAGAGAGAGGGAGAGGCTCAACACATCTGAATGGTTATCACACCAGCTCAGCACCAACACTGCAACCACTTTCCTTTCCCAAACACCACTCTCACCTCCAACACCACTTTACAGCTGCCAAACCAGAGGGACTGTAGAAAGACCGCAGCCCCAAACCCTGTTTGTGTTCGTGACAGGATGCAAGTGGGGGATGTCTGAAGCAGTTTCTCCTACCCAAGGAGGGGAGGTGTCCTTTCTGTGTCCTCTACCCCTCTGGATGGACGTGCGGTGGAAACCTTTCCGGAGCCCTGGGGAAGTGCAGATGGATGGTTCCTGTGGGGCAGGTGCAGAGGGCAGCTGAGAGAGAGCAGGGACCCTCCCGCCCGCCTCCAGCTTCTGTGGTCAAACACAGCTCCGTACCCTCCCAATCATGAACTGTATGCGACTGTCGTGTCTGGGGCATCAGCTCCATAGAAAACACCATATCTTCGTTTCCAAGGATCAAGTGCATGGTGTGACTGTGGAGCCGACCGCCTGAGGCAGGCGTGAGCCCTGGCTCCCAGCAGAGTCAACGCAGAGGAGGCTGGGGAGAGCAGGGTCTGTGACTGTCCCCGAGTCGCTCATATTCCTGTGATATTTATCAGAATACCTGAACTCCCTCCTCCCTGGACATGAGAAGTACTCACAGCACAGAGTCGGTGTCCTCCTGACAGGGAGTCACTGGGCCCTCAGGGGCACTCACACTGCAAGGGAATATCCCGACTGACAGAGGAAAAGCCTGGGGAAGTACAGCCTGCCTGTACACAGCACACCAGGGCATCTCTAGACAAATGGACTGTTCCAGATGAGCCCCGGGTGACAAACTGTGTCACAGGGAAGATGCACTTGCCCAGAGAGAGTGTGGACAGACATGCCCCAGGGGTCAGCCCCGCACGGCCCCCCCACCCCGTCCACACTCGGTGGCTATGATCCTGCTGTCTGGAGTCCAGAGGTAGCTGCTCGCTCCAGGTCATCCTGGTTATATAAGGTTGGTTTTGGCTGTGTGGTGCAACCCAAGCCCTAGGGGGCTGTGCCCTAGGGTTCACTCCGGGCCACTGAGGTGGCCTTGATGCTGCCTGTGAGGTCCATGATAGAGAGTTACTCCAAAAGCCAACCTCAGGGTAACGCAAGTGGCCCCAAGAAAGGTAAGTACAGGGGTCCCACTGCAGCGTGCTGCCTACACATGGTAGAAAACAGATGCTGGCCCAGATCCTGCTTAATCGCTGGCATTGAAGACCTAAGGCAGTGGAGGGATCCGTTCAATGAGGGAAAGGATCTTAACTTCTCAGTTCACTGGCCCATCCAAAATAAGTGCTTGCAGTGGTTGATCTTCCGATGACAAAATGTGTACAGGAAAGGATAAAACCTACTTCCTTTGTTGTGACTGACACAGAGATTACTGACACTAGAGATTACTGGGACCTCCACATGGGAGAGGCCAGACAAGAAGCCTGAGGCCAGACTCTAAAGGAACCAGGGTCTGGTCCGTGAATGGAGATTGCTTCTGTTGGCAAAGCCCTACTTAAATCAGGATTTAGTAGTCAGGCTTCTCCAAATGGATTTGTTCAATTATGCAACTTTTACCCTTCCTTTTTGCTCATAAGCAACCATTCTGTGTTGCCCAAAGCATTGGCATAGCCTAAGGTCTTTTTCATCTGGGAGATTTGCAGATACTTCTAGAAGAATTAAAGATGTACTATACAGTTTTAATCACCTTCATCAGCCTTCTTTTATGCTAGTAACTTATATCATAAGTTATACACTTGTAAAAGTGCTCAAAAGAAACATAAAGAAACAACTCTTTGACATAATGACAGGTATATTTTGGATATCACATGAAAACATAGGCAAAAACAAATTAGAAATAAACTAGTCGGCCTACATCAGATGAAAAGACTACTCACCTCAATGGAAGGCATAGTCAAAATGAAAAGGCCATCTATGGAGTGTGAGGAAATATTTGGTCACTGTCCAAAAATATGAAGAAGCCAAGTAATTCAATAGTATAAGAAGTACTTAAGACCGGCAAATAACTTGAATAGACATTCTTGCAAAGAAGATGCAGAGTTGACAACAGGGCTTATACAAAGATTCTCAATAGCACCTCTCATGTGGAAGTTGCCCATCAACTCCACAATCCGTTATCACCTCACACTTCCTAGAAAGTTCCTTCACTAAGACTAAAAATAACAGGTATGGGTGGAGACGAGAAGAAAAGGGAACCTTGCACACTAAGCGTGGGCACTACCATTATGGAAAACAAAAATGGTGACCCTTCAAAAACAATTGAAAAGAGAATTCCATATGGATAAGCAGGATCATTTCTGAGTATTAAAGACAATTGAATCACTATATTGAAGAGATGTCCCATCTTTACGTTCATTGCAGCATTATTAACAATTTCCTACAGAAAGAAACAATCAAGTATCTATTGATACATAGAAACAGAAATTGGGTCATCTATACATATATGTTATATATACAACAATATACATACGGTCATTCAGCCATAAAAAGGCCGACCCTAACACAAGATAAAAACTAACCTGTTGTGGCAGAGTACCGCACTGGCTCCTGGAGAGGCACCAGAGCACATTTGGGTACTGAGTAGCTTCCCGTCCTCACGCTTGTGATGGTTCCACAGCTAACTCACATGTGGGACTTTAAGTTTGTACATATGAAATATATGTGGATCGTACGTCAATTACACCTCAAAGAAGCTGTTAAAAAACACATCTACCTTGCTGGGATGCCAGTGGCTCACACTTGTAATTCTAGCTACATGGGAGGCTGAGATCTGAGGATCACAGTTTGAAGCCAGCCCAGGCAGGAGAGTCCATGAGACTCTATCTCCCATTAACAAACACAAAAAGCTAGACCTGTAGCTGTGAGTCAAATAATAGAGCACAGTCCTTGAGCACAAAAGTTCAGGTACAGCAGCAGGCACTGAATTCAAACCCAAGCACACGAGTGTGTGCATGCACACGTGCCCACGCATGCGCGCGCACACAAACACACACACACACACACACGAATGAAAAGAATCTACATGGTCATTGTATCACAAAACTCCCAATCCTCCTCTTCTTCTATAGATTTAGCTTCTCTCAAGCCTTGAGATGAACAAAGGCTCAGGAAAAGAAACCAAAACCAGTCACCCAATGCCGGCCAGGGTTCCACGGCCCAGGTGCAGGGTCCCCATCCCTGGGACAATGCAGTAACAGTGGGTAGCCAGGATGGGGACCATCCAACCCAGGAAGCCACTTGGTACATTCTGGGACAAACCAATAGGCTCCTCCTGCCCACTAAAATACTTGCGGTTACAAGTTAGCTAGCAGTGGTATTTATTAAAGTGAGTCAAAGTTCTATCTTAATGCTTAAGATAACCTAATGAAAAGGCATCATTTTAATGTACTAGGTGTGTCGTGATATATGAGGTTTAGTAAAACCTTTAAAGGAGTAAAAGTCACTTGTTTTCTGGCACAAGGTATAATCGATCCTCCACAGGGTCCTCAAGGGTCACTCCACTGGGGCAGAGATGATCAGGCTCCAGTGGGCTGGCCAGGGACAGCGGGAAAAGCTAGGGGAGGCTGGAGAAAACACATCCGTTTCCAAGAGAATATAGATCAGTGACAAGAACTGGAAGCCCAGCTTCAGATAATTTGGAACCTACTTAGACTAAAAGTATGCTCACTGATTACCAGAAATTCAAGATTATTGGCCATTCTGCCACTTGTTTTCTAAATTTAGCACCATGTTTAACATACTTTTAAAAGTCTACCACAAGCTGGGCACCAGTGGCCCACATCTGTAACCCTAGCTACTCAGGAGACTGAGATCTGAGGATTATGGCTCAAAGCCAGCCTGGGCAGGAAAGTCTGAAAGACTCTTATCTCCAATTAACCACCAGAAAACTGGAAGAGGTGCTGTGGCTCAAGTGATAAAGTGCCCACCTTTAGCTGAAGAACTCAGGGACATTGCCCAGGCCCAGAGTTCAAGCCCCACAACTGACCCCAAAAAAAGAGTCTACCACATAGTTCCATGAAGAAAAATGAATACACTGGGGTCAAGCCAGAGAAGGCAACCTACTGTATTCAAGATGGACTATAAATTATGAATGTCACCTCTTTCAGGGACATCAGGTAGAAGAAAAAACATAGAATTATAAGAGTACTGAACCATACAGCTGCCTGGACCACTCACAAGTCCCATCCTCCATTTCTCCTTCTAATACTTTCCTCTGCCTTAAATTCTGCTTTACGCCAGGAACCGTTGGCAAGAGCTATAGATGGGGTGTGTGCAAGTGTACATACGTGGGCTTATGTTTCTATGTTGAAATGGGGATTGGTGTCCATAATTCTCACAACCTAGGGACAAAATATAGGAAAGAAATGTGTAGGATTTTGATTTTCTGTGGACTTCTACATTGCCAACATCAAACACCACATTGGTGCCACCTCAGAGTCAGGCAGCAGACACTGTGCAGCGCTTGGCTCACTTTTCTCACAGGACCTTCTGAAAAGGTACTTAGATTTCTGTTCTGACTGAACTGACACATTGATCATTGTTTCTATGCTCAAATTCTAGGCTTTGGCATAGAGGTGATCATGACCAACTGGCATTAAATACATACTCACTCTTCAATAGAGAATGGTCTGTACTCTAAAGAATAATGTCCCTTGGAAGTGGTGCTGTGGCTCAAGTGGTAGAGTGCTCTCCTTGAGCTGAAGAGCTGAAGGACAGCGCCCAGGCCGAGTTCAAGCCCCACGATCACCAAAAAAAAAATAAAATAAAATAAAGTCTCTGTTAAGTGTGTGATCACCTGTGAATGCATCTCATCCTCATTCCTAGATTCACATGCAATCACTTGCCTCCACATACCTCCTATTACGTTCCATCCATGCAATCAAATGTGTATTTGTCTACCTACCAACTTACCATCCATTGTTCATCCACTGATCCATCCACCCATGAATCTACCATCCATAAACCCATCACCCATCCATCATCTTCTATCCATTCTCCCATCTACCCAACAATCTATCCATCCACTTATCCATCTAATCATCCACCAGCCCATCTTATGCCCACCTGTCTTTTCATCATCTACCCTTACATTCACCTATCCAACCACCCTTGATTCATCTACCTATCCAACCACCCTTGCGTTCATCTACCTATCCAACCACCCTTGATTCATCTACCTATCCAACCATCCTTGCGTTCATCTACCTATCCACCACCCTTGTGTTCATCTACCTATCCAACCACCCTTGAGATTCATCTACCTATCCAACCATCCTTGCATCATCAGTCTTCAAGTTTTCTTTCACCCTCTGAATACATTTGGGTATCTCATAGTCATTCTTAGATTCACATGCCAATCATGTGCCTCCTGCTATATTCCAGCCATGTCTTCATTTATACACCCCTCCATTCAGCTAGCCACCAACCCATCATTCATTAACACTTTCTTTATCTGTCCATCATGTATCCACCCATGGCCCAGCCAGCCAGCCATCTACTCATTACCATCTACTCATCTATCAATGCCTCATCTATCATTTCATCCTCTCAGCCATCTTGCATCCACTCATCTTCTAGCTACCCATCCATGGGAGGAACTACTAATCATCTTCCCACACATGCATCCATTCATCCATACCCCTCATCCACCCAAAAGCATCATCCATCACTCCAGCTATCCAAGCAATCAGCAGGCTCCCATCATTTCTCTCACTCTTCATTCCTCAGTAAACTCAGACATAGAAACAACCAGACACCCAATCCTCCATTTCACAGATCTAACCACAATCACATATTATATGAATTTTACAATCAGCCTGCCAATACAGAGATGATTACCATGATTTGATTGGTAGCACAATGGATCTTTAAATCAAATTGGAGGGGATTAATGTCTTGACCATGTTGTAATGAATACACTGTATCCCTCTGTTATTTAAGTTTTTTAACTTTTATCATCCATGTTTTATAGATTTGAGTGTGTGATCTGTCATGTTTGCCCATATATGTCCCATACCTAGGGACATATATTTTAATTTATTGCAAACAGCATTTAAATTTTTAATTCCCAAATGTTTGTTGCTAGTATGACTTTCAAATTATTCGTGGACATTGGCTTTGTATCCTAAAGCCATGCTGAACCCATTTATTTCATTTAAAACCCATATTTGTAGCTGGATCATAGACCACTCCACATGAATAATCTGGTCTGTAATTAATACAAGCTTACTGAGTGTACTTCTCTCCCATAGCCTTCATGTCTTCTCACACTGGAAGAAAATTCTGAAATAATGTTGAAAAGAAGCTCTGAGGAGCCAAGCAATGGTGGCTCATGCCTGTCATCCTAGCTACTCAGGAGGCTGAGATCTGAGGATCATGGTTCAAACCCAGCTGGGGCAGGGAAGTCCATGAGACCATTATCTCCAATAAACCACCAGAAAACCAGAAGTGGCGCTGTGGCTCAAGTGGTAGAGCACTAGCCTTGAGCTGAAGAGCTAAGGGACAGCGCCCAGACCCAGAGTTCAAGCCCCAAGACTGACACAAAAAAAAAAACTCTGTGTGTACAAATGTGTTGATCTTAATCCTTGGAAAATCATTTTTCACTACTATGAGTGATAGTAGTATAGTAGCTGTCAGTTTTCTTAAGTACCCTTTAAGAAGTTAAAGGAAAGCTCTCATTTCCTGGTTCACTAGGGAAATGCTGAAAACCTCCTTTTCTTGATCCATTCATCTACCGAGGGGCATCTGGGTTGGTTCCATTCTTAGCTATGGTAAATAATGCTGCAATAAACATAGTCATGCTGGTAGCTTTAGTGTGGTCTTGTTTGTGATCATTTGGGTAAATGTCCAAAAGTGGGATTGCTGAGTTACCGGGGAGCTCTGTGTGGAGAAACATAGGTCCCATGGTTTCCCTTATTTCCAATAACTAGTATATGTCTGAGACAAGCAGAAAAGGTCAGATAAGTTGATGTTAGGGAAATGGAACAAAACAGGGGCATACTGAAGTAAAGTAAGCCCCTTAAAATACTTTTCTATCTTTCTCTCTTTTCCATTTTTCTAATAAATAGACGCCATTAAAATATTTTGTTGTTTATGATGCAGTATATATCACAGAAATCTTGTTAATGCTTTCTTCTGCTTTTTCCCTCTCATCTTAGTATTAGATTAATTCTATATATCTACCTTCATGTTCTCCGATGCCATTCTCAATTGTCCTTAAAATACATCTGGTGAACTGTTTATTTGAGATATTTAACCTTAAATCTCTGTAGTTTCCACTTTATATTGATATGTCATATATGTGCATATTTATTACAATTATATTTTCCTTTAGTACTTTTATATATTTACAGAAATGTTTTTAAAAGTTCTTTTTTTGGCATGCCACATTTTATTATTCATTCATAATCATGTTGGTAAATGGACAAAATACCAGAAGAAAGTATTTATAATATGTACATAAACATATATATAATTCAAAACTGCTAAGGACTAAATAGTTCTTTTATACAAAGAGTTCTTACAGGACTGGGAAGGTGGCTTAGTGGTAGAATGCTTGCCTTGCATGCATGAGTAAAAGTTCTTCTCTGCTGGTTCAAAACCAGTTTACACTGAATAATTTTTACTTATGTATGGACCACACTTTCTCATTTTTCATCTAGCTTCTCACAGTGCTAGAGGTTGGAAAGAATATGTTGTACAGAATTTGAATTCTGATATTTAACTTTGAAAAGTATTGATTTTTAGTTTGTCAGGTACTTTACTTGGCTTAAAGGAAACCCTAACATTTCCTTCCCTGTGGTAGGTCATAGATGACGTCTCCGCTCAGTTCCTTCAGTTTCCTATTGTTCCTTTCCATTGGATTTCTTAGAATTGACAGGCAGGCAGACAGACAAACCGACATGCACACACACAGGGCACGGGGAGGCAACAACTCCATGCCTATTTAGAAACTGTTTCCTCCATAAATCAGTTCCCTCCACGTTTCTCACCTCTTCTTCAGAAATTTAAGATCTACTGGGAGAAAAGGAGAGAATAAGTAACACTGTTCAAAAAGAAATGTACTCAATGCCTGACATATGTAACTAACCCCTCTGTATATCACCTTTGCAATAAAAAGTTCTAAAAAAATTTTTAAAAACTTCCACAGAGTGACCAGCAGATACATCATTAGCGTCTTCTCTGCACTGATCCTGGAGAGTAGGGTAGCCCTGGAGATGCTTGGAAGCTCATTTAAAACCAGTTTATTGTGATCTAGAAACACTGGTGAATCCTATGTCCCTTCAACTGCCAGCAATAGATGATTGCAAACCTTGTCCCTTGGGTCTGAGCTGTAAAAGCAGGTCAATTAATGTGCACACACAGTCCTTCTAGAAATAATTGGCAAGCCTGTGGTTAGCCACAGGGAAGGCCTGGGAAATGCCAAGCTCCCATTCTACCTCTTAGGTCTATAGCTAGTATTTCAGCTAACTCTCTGACAGACTAGTTAGACATGCATTATCAGCTAGGAACAAGAATTTTCTGCATAGATGTTAGAAGTAACGCCTCACTGGTTTTTATCAAAAATATGCTTACATTTCTAATAAGTTGACACCTTTGATGTTGGGGAGGTGGTGGTGGTGCTGTTATGTTATCTTTAGGAAGTTGCACAAAGGAGCTTCGACTCAGCCTGTTAATTCTGAACACAAAGCATCTTGACCAGTGTTGCCCCTACATTATCATCCACTCTATCTCTTACAAACACTCAGATCCTTTCACATTTCCAACCCCATTTCCACCTGTGTACATTGAATATTCACCCACCATTCCTTTCTCCATTCAAAAATAATGTATTTGTGACAGACAACTCTTTCTATGCTCAGATTCCAGCCTTAGGCAAATGATTGTCCATGACATTGAATATTTATTTTCTCTTCAAGAGAGATGGGTTTTATGCTGGGGAATAAATACGTACTCAAGTTTTTGATTATGCTATGGATGCATCCTAACATCTTCATTCTTAAATTCATATGTCAACCACTTGCCTCACGCACACCTTGTTATTCATTCATCGATTTATCCCCACCTATCCACCCAGCATTCGTTCATTTACCCACCCAATCACTCATCCACCTGTTATTAATCCACATGGCCCATCCATTCTCCTATCACCCACCCACACACCTACCCATCTATCCACCTACCCAGGCATTCACCCATCCATCATCTATTTCACCCCATTCCTCCACTAGCCACACACCCATGCATCTACCTACTTTTCCACCCATCAGCCATCTACAAATCCCTTCATGCTTGCTCACTGTTGACCCCCACATCCTCCCCTCCATACCTTTCATATTCTAGCCATATTTCCATTTTCCTACTTTCTCATACCCTTCAGCTCCATTTTCTCAAGTCATCTACATGGCCTACTAACTGGGAGTGTGGTGCCCAGAGACAAAAGTGATGCAAATTGCCACACAAGAAGAGAGCCAAGGGGCTGGGAAGGTAGCTCAGTGGTAGAGTGCATGCATTGCATGCCAGAGGCCCTGGGTTCGATTCCTCAGCACCACATAAGCAAAAAGAAAAAAGCCAGAAGTGGCGCTGTGG
This sequence comes from Dipodomys merriami, assembly GCF_024711535.1. Lineage (NCBI taxonomy): Eukaryota > Metazoa > Chordata > Mammalia > Rodentia > Heteromyidae > Dipodomys > Dipodomys merriami. The sequence continues at coordinate 174,148 of NW_027202406.1, read as the reverse complement.
CTCAAGTGGTAGAGCACTAGCCTTGAGCTGAAGAGCTGAGGGACAGCGCCCAGGCCCAGAGTTCAGGCCCCATGACTGGACCCAAAAAAAAAAAAAAAAAAGAAGAGAGCCAAGCAAAGATGAGTCAGGGCTGCCAGGTGTCATTTCTAATTCCTCCCCTCCCATACTGGGTCCTGGAAGCAATTGAGGTGAGCACTGAGGAACCTTGAGGTGCTCTGGATTCAGGAGCTGGGACTGCCAATCTCTCCACTGCTCTCCCCATTCTGGCCCTACTGTCTCCAGAATAAAGCTGAACCCCTCTGCCCATGGCACTTGTCCATTCGACCCAGTGCCTGCCAGTTATCTACTGAATTACATGGGCTTCTCAGGTGTAATCTAGGTAAAGGGATATTTCCCATAGCCCTGAAAGAGGGCTCTGTACCAGGACTTCAGAAGTATGCTCACATGATCACAAGCATGCTGGCTCAGTTGCTGGTGTGTTGTTCACAGCTACAGGAATATTGAACACGATTGCAAACATGTTGAAGTCATGGACATGTTGAGAAAAAACAGCCAAAGAGAAAGCATTTCAAGAAGATGCCCAGATGCAATATGGAGGCTGCACAGCCTTGACCAATCAGGAAGTTACCATGGAAATGAGAGTCAGAAAGTGTTAGGAACAGAGCCCCTTCCTCACTGGAGAGCTGATACCTCAGGAAGTATATGTGGGTCCTGAAATGAGAGGGGTTGGAGCATGGACAGCCCAGTATTTACACTAGACTCTCGCACCCGGCACACACTCAGCCACAGCCCACCCTCCCTTCCCTGACTTCCCCGTTGACATGAATAGTAATGAATTTCTCCAATGGTATAAAAAGAGTACCAAAGAAAGAGGTTAATAATTTGAAATGGACACATGGCTTTCTAATTAAAATGCTGATCAAACTGGAGGCTTGTTATGGAATCCTCAAAATTGCAAATGGCCATGAACTCTGCCTGAGAGCCAGCTGTCCCCAGGTTGGAAGAGCAGCACAGCTTCCCTTAGCACGCCCTTCCTGTCCCACGCCACCGGAGCTACATCCCTGTATTTCCATTTTCTGTGTGTTTTGTTTTGGATTACTTTACATGTACTCACCCCATCTTTATTTCTCTGATTCATTATTAACCCTATCCGGGAGCCACTTCAAGAGTTTACATTTGCTCTTATCATGTTTATTTCTCTACTGAGTTACCATCTGCTCCATCATTATAAACATATTTCACTTAAAGTTCTTGAAGATCATTATAATACCTACTTTAAGGTAATTATTTGAACATCTTGGTCAACTCAACGATTGTCAGTTGTTTTCTGTATGTGGTTCACGTTTTTCTAGTAGCATTTATTGCTAGACATCATGAATGGATATACCATAAGTTCCTCTAAGAGAGGTGAATTGTGTTCTGGTAGACAGTCAGATCGAGGGGCAATCTAAGGAAATGTGGTCTTACATTTTGTTAAGGGCTTAATGAGATGTTTTGTTAACATTTGATCTTAGTCCAGAGGCAAATGCCCTAGTCTTGTGACGCAGTCCGGTGAGGGCGTGTGGGCTTCTGTGGCTGCTCATGTGACACAGTCTGGTGAGGGCGTGTGGGCTTCTGTGGCTGCTCGTGGACAGTCTGGTGAGGGCGTGTGGGCTTCTGTGGCTGCTCGTGGACAGTCTGGTGAGGGCGTGTGGGCTTCTGTGGCTGCTCATGTGACACAGTCTGGTGAGGGCGTGTGGGCTTCTGTGGCTGCTCGTGGACAGTCTGGTGAGGGCGTGTGGGCTTCTGTGGCTGTTCGTGGACAGTCTGGTGAGGGCGTGTGGGCTTCTGTGGCTGCTCGTGGACAGTCTGGTGAGGGCGTGTGGGCTTCTGTGGCTGCTCGTGGACAGTCTGGTGAGGGCGTGTGGGCTTCTGTGGCTGCTCGTGTGACACAGTCTGGTGAGGGCGTGTGGGCTTCTGTGGCTGCAGAGAAGCTCATGGGGTGACTGCCAAGCCCCTCTCATGTGGCTTTCAGACTCAGTTTCTCTCAGGGGAGGAGGCAGATGAAACATCTGTGGGCTCTTTGCACCTTCCGGAAGTATCTTGGCCTTACGTTTTTGAATTCTTATCTTTTAAGGAGAGTGTGTCCGTCCATGTCCCGATCCTGGGCCCATAGTTCCTTGTGTTCTCTGGAACATTTATGTTTCATTTCCACTGGCACTGCTGGCCATAGTCTCTGTCCTCAGATGCCAGAACCAACAGGCTTGTGGCCTGAAGATATCTGCTAGCAGCCATGCACCCTAGCAATCACAGAATTCACTCAGAGGAAAAGTCTGTTTAATGACTGAAATATTATTTCTTTCTTTCTTATTCTTTACTTTATTTCAGTAGCACTCTTGAACCATGCCCCAGCTGAGGACTCAAATCTTTTCTTTTAATTGAACATTAGTTTTATTGATGAATATATAGCCAAAAATGTAAAGTATAAATTCTGTCAATCAGAACTGTACCTATGTATTTTTAATGTTTTAAGTAATTGCCCAAAGGGGTTTTGCTTTCAGAAGCCAGGTGATGAGTACAATGCATCTTGATCAATAGCTCCTTCCATCGCTCTCCCTCCCGTTCCCCACCTCATCCCTACCCTCAAGTTCTGTAATTCAGTTTTACATAAAGTACATTGAATATAATGACCACCTGGTCTCCCTCCACACAAGGAACTCAAACCTTTAAGGCTTACAACCTCTTGAGTTTCTGGCTTGTTCTGATCACTGTCCAGTATCTGATAAGTTCTCGTTTTCAAAGAGCAATTTTTAGAAAAAAAAAAATTTTGATGTAAGCCCTGGAATTTGAGCTCAGGATCTGGGTGCTATCCCTGAGGGCTTTTGCTCAAGTGCTCTATCATCTGAGCCACAGCTCTACTTCCTAGAAATTTTCATGTTTTTCTTATAAAGATTCATGAGCTATAGGAAGAGACCTTTCTCTTTAAATTTCCTTCCATAAAAATTCTCTAAAATACTGAGCCGTGTGCCAGTGGCTCACAGCTGTAATCCTAGCCACTCAGGAGGCTGAGATCTGAGGATCACGGTTCAAAGCCAGCCAAGGCAGGAAAGGCAGTGAGACTGTTATCTCCAATAAACCACCAGAAAACCAGAAGTGGTGCTATAGCTCAAGAGGCAGAGTGCTCGCCTTCAGCTGAAGAGATGAGGGACAGCACCCAGGCCCAGAGTTCAAGACCCATGACTGACAAAAAAAAAATCTCTGCCTACATTTTACTTTAAAGAAGAAAGACAGTAGAGCTTCCTGATGATCTGATTATGGGGCTTGGGGGCAAGAGGTTACCCAAGGTTGTGGTAAAGTCTGAGGCCCATTAGTTGCAAGCCCCAGCAATGAGGAAACATAAAGCCTTGGTCAAAAGTTGGTTTTAAAAAACTGCAGTGCAACAGTGAGATGTACACGTCGTTGTGTTGAAAAACGAACTTTACAAATCTGGCGGGGGCGGGGGGATATGGGAAGCAATGAGAAGGGGAGGAAACAAAGGAGGAGGCAACAATGCTTGATAAGAAATGTACTCATTACCTTGACCATGTAATTGTAACCCCTCTGTATGGTATTTTCACACACACACAAAACAACTCTGCAGTGAGCTGTGCACTGGGGGCTCACGCCTGTCATCTTATCCACTCAGGAGCTGAAATCTGAGGATCACAGTTCAAAGCCAGCCTGGGCAGGAAAGTCTGTGAGATTCTTACTCCAAATAAAATACTAGGAAAAGTAGGAAGTAGCACTGTGGTACAAGTGGTAGAGCATTAACCTTGAGCACAAAGAGGGTTAGGGACAGCATCTAGGCCCTGAGTTCAAGCTCCAGGACTGGCAAAAAAAAAAAAAAGAAAGAAAGAACAACAAAAAACCCTGCAGTAATTCATCTGACTCAGACTAAAAATTCACATGTGACTCCACATGAATAAAATTCAGTGTATATATACAAATAAACACAGAGACAGAACATTAAGAACACCAGAATATCAAGAAAGACTATCGCTGCATGAATTTCAAGTATTTTGCTCTTTAAAAAGGATAATTACATTAGAATAAAATACATACTTACCAGGAAGAATTCTATGGTTCTTCTTTGAGGATTTGAGTCACGGGGAACAAGAGCAACCAGGAGTGCATGTCAGTCAGGAATCTGGGCCCCCTTGGGGGTTCCCGAGGCACTGGGGCCCATGCTTGGATGGACCCACTGGGCCCAGGTGCCCTCCACTGCTGGGGTTTGTAGAGCTGGCTCTCACAGTATCTTGCCTTGTATTTCATCTCTAAGAGCACATCCAACAGCAATTCTTTCTGGCATCAGAGGACCAACGGCAGGCATGTGAACACATTTATGAGTCCCAGCTCAGGTTGAGTCTAGAACCACCATCAGCAGGACTCCACCACCATTTGGAGCAAGGCCCTTGTGCTGGACTCAACTGTAAATGCTTCCCCTCACGTCACCCAAACCCTCACCCTACTTCCCACAGGAACAAGGAACAGGACTCATATGGGGGGATAGAAAATGGTCAAAGTTCCTTTGCCAATCATGTCACTAGCCTTGGCCTGGTGTTTTCCAAACTAAGGAACTAATTGGCAGAATAATCATCACACCATTCATTTATTATGGCAGTGCCTTAGACATACCTGGTGCAAAGATGAAAAGAACAAGATGCTCTCCTCACCAGCAAGAGGCTACAGTCTAGTCTACAGTGCGGAAAAAAGCCTCTATTAGGAGAAGGCAATACAAACGAACACAGACGAGACAGACAAACCAACATGGAGGGGACATAAAAGCCATCAGGGGAAAAACATGCATGTCGACAGGAAAGGGACATACAAGCCAACATGGAGGGGAGAAACAGCACAACATAAAGGAGACAAGACAGTCAACGCTGATAGAACAGACGGGTCAACAGGGAACTGAAAGTCACATCAACTAGAAAACAATGGACAAGTCAATGTGGAGGGGATAGCCCAGTCAACGTGGAGGGGATAGCCCAGTCAACGTGGAGGGGATAGCCCAGTCAACATCAAGGGACAAGGACGAGCCAACATGAGGGAACAAATGTGCCAAAACAGAAGCCAAAGAGTTCCACAGATCCCCTCTAGAATACGGCTCAGGCCAGGAATAGGGCCTGGGGTGATGGCCAGAGTCCCTGCATCTTGGGAAGATTTGTCCCAAGAAGCTGGCTGCCTCTCTCTAGGGACCTCTTGAGGTCTCCATCCTAGCCACTTCTTTCAACCACACATGCTCACACACCCTGACCTAATCCTGCTCGGAGGAAATTCCAAAGAGCCTAATTTCCAGGGCTCTTCCTAGTACACGGAAGTTCCCACACCCAGAGCCACAAGTGGTCAGGAAGTGGCCGACTGGCACTGTTGTGCACTAACAAGGGAAGAAAGAGCCGTCCTGGTCACTCACACGCCCACAGCATGCCTGCATAGTAGATTTTCAAAGGCACTGTTAGAATGTCACCTTCAATGTACTACAGCCTGGAAACAAACCATTCTCAGAGACTGTGCTTATAGAAAGATCTGTCCTCCTGAAGCCCCAGTCTCCTTCTCCCTCAGCTTTCTAGCTCATCTGCCAGCTGTAGCTCAGACAAAGGCCCCTATGACCACAAACCCACGAGCCCTGCATTAAGGGAAGACAGAGCAGGGGGCTGTGGAAAGGGACACACTACGCTGGATGAAGTCTAGTATTCACTTAGCCCTTGAGTTCAGTCTCTGGATCACTATGGATCCTCCAGGACATTCCCTGGTCACCCAGTTAAATGGGCTGGGGGAAAGATGATTGCCACAGTGAGTATCAGCGTGTTACGGCTGTCTCTGAACAGAATGTGTTCTGGATCACTATGGATCCTCCAGGACATTCCCTGGTCACCCAGTTAAATGGGCTGGGGGAAAGATGATTGCCACAGTGAGTATCAGCGTGTTACGGCTGTCTCTGAACAGAATGTGTTCTGGATCACTATGGATCCTCCAGGACATTCCCTGGTCACCCAGTTAAATGGGCTGGGGGAAAGATGATTGCCACAGTGAGTATCAGCGTGTTACGGCTGTCTCTGAACAGAATGTGTTCTGGATCACTATGGATCCTCCAGGACATTCCCTGGTCACCCAGTTAAATGGGCTGGGGGAAAGATGATTGCCACAGTGAGTATCAGCGTGTTACGGCTGTCTCTGAACAGAATGTGTTCTGGATCACTATGGATCCTCCAGGACATTCCCTGGTCACCCAGTTAAATGGGCTGGGGGAAAGATGATTGCCACAGTGAGTATCAGCGTGTTACGGCTGTCTCTGAACAGAATGTGTTCTGGATCACTATGGATCCTCCAGGACATTCCCTGGTCACCCAGTTAAATGGGCTGGGGGAAAGATGATTGCCACAGTGAGTATCAGCGTGTTACGGCTGTCTCTGAACAGAATGTGTTCTGTGGAGCAGGACCTGTTCAGCCAGCAGGGAGACCGAGCAGGGAGCTGGTGCCATGCAGGCTCAGCTGCAGGACAGAAGTCTCCTGAGTGCAACTTTGACGTCTTTGTTCCTCAGGGTGTAGATGAGGGGATTCAGGGTGGGTGCCACAGAGGTGTAGATGACAGATACCACCTTGTCCCTTTGCAGTGAGTAGCTGGACGCAGGGCGGATGTAGGTATAGATGACCGTGGAGTAGTACATGGTGACCACCAGTAGGTGTGCGGAGCAAGTGGAGAAGGCACGCCGCTTGCCCTCTGCTGAGCGGATGCGCAGAATGCTAACCACAATGAGGCCGTAGGAGAGCATAATCACAGAGAAGTTTCCCACGGCCAGGATCACGTCGGCGGCGAAGGCCATGGCCTCGTTGAGGCCCGTGGGGGCACAGGAGAGCTTCAGGAGCGGGGGGATCTCACAGAAGAAGTGCTCAACCACGTTGGAGCCACAGAATGGCAGGCGCATCGTGAGGCTAGTATTCACACAAGTGTTGGTCAGGCTGATGGCCCACACAGCAGCCGCCAGGAGCGTGCGGGCTCGGGCGCCCATCCGTGCGCTATAGTGCAGGGGCCAGCAGATGGCCACGTAGCGGTCATAGGCCATTGCCGAGAAGAGCAGCAGCTCTGCCCCCATGGACCATGTGAAGAAGAAAAGCTGGGCCATGCAGCCCCCCCAGGAGATGGTCCTCCTGGCCACCATGCAGCCCAGCAGCTTGGGCAGGATGGTGGAGGTGCAGAGAATGTCCACTGCAGCCAGGTTGGTCAGAAAGAAGTACATGGATGTGTGCAGGGCTGGGCTGGCACTGACCAGCACCACAATGAGCAGGTTTCCCAAGAGGGCAGCAGTGTAGAGGCCGAGGAAACCGACGAAGAGCAGCGGTCGCAGGTGAGGAGCTTCTGAGAATCCCAGGATGAGGAACTCAGAGACCAGAGTCTGATTCATCCCAGGGCTGGTGTGTGACCCAAGCAAGCTTGGCCCGCTGCTCTGTCTTGGTGGCTCCATCAGGAGCTGGAGAGAAAGCGAACCAGTTTCAGCTGGTTCTACAGAGCCTACTCCTCATGTGACCCATTCAGAGACAACATTTCAAGCACTATGATGAGAGAAAATCAGAGTCTGGGCCACCACATATTGCAGGAAGAGTCACCATTTAGGGAATGAGAACTCCCACACTCTTGCTCTCAGGATGCTGAGACAGCAAAATATCTGGGATTCACTTCATGTAGTCGGGCGGTCCGGCCCAAAGAGCCCTAAGCATGGGCTCTGCCCTGGGGTGTGGGTCTCCCAGGGAAACTCCAGGGGCCTGAGTTCTATCTCTTGAGAAACTGCAAAAGATGTGTTTGTTAACCAAACAAGCAGTGAGGAACAGCCCCTCACCTCCCCTCACCTCCCCGCTAACAGCACCGCGTGTCTGGGAGTGTGAGCAGTGAGGAACGGCCCCTCACCTCCCCTCACCTCCCCTCACCTCCCCTCACCTCCCCTCACCTCCCCTCACCTCCCCGCTAACAGCACCGCATGTCTGGGAGCGTGAGCAGTGAGGAACGGCCCCTCACCTCCCCTCACCTCCCCTCACCTCCCCTCACCTCCCCTCACCTCCCCTCACCTCCCCGCTAACAGCACCGCATGTCTGGGAGCGTGAGCAGTGAGGAACGGCCCCTCACCTCCCCTCACCTCCCCTCACCTCCCCTCACCTCCCCTCACCTCCCCGCTAACAGCACCGCGTGTCTGGGAGCGTGAGCAGTGAGGAACGGCCCCTCACCTCCCCTCACCTCCCCTCACCTCCCCTCACCTCCCCTCACCTCCCCTCACCTCCCCGCTAACAGCACCGCATGTCTGGGAGCGTGAGCAGTGAGGAACGGCCCCTCACCTCCCCTCACCTCCCCTCACCTCCCCTCACCTCCCCGCTAACAGCACCGCGTGTCTGGGAGCGTGAGCAGTGAGGCACGGCCCCTCACCTCCTTCTCTAATGCGCCCAGCCAGATCAGCCACGACCTATGCACTAACTATTGGACGTGGTGGGTGCGACTGGATGTGGCAGAGCAAGGCTGTCTGTGGGGTGTGGGGCAGGGCTGAGCTTCAGCTCCAGACCCTCTGCCCTGCGGGTGCAGCTCACTCACCTCCACGGCAAGGCTCACTTGGCCTGACCGACTTTCCAGCTGGAACCAGAGGCCCTCCAGATAAACTTCAAACAGTGTCAGCTCAGGCCCGTGTGTGCCAGCTTCAAAATCACGAGATGAGAGCATATGGCTTGGCTTTGAACACAAATTATGACTAGGCTTGGGGATACTAATATTTGCTTAGAATTTCCCATTTGTAAATATCTAAGTAGATCATACGCATTTATAATTTCGTTGTCAGCTGTTTTGTAAACCTGGGGATGAAGCAAACTATTTTCTAGTTGGCTTAGTTCTCATCTCTCCTCCTCTGTCTGCTTCAATATCTGGGGGTTTGTGGCCTTCACTATTACAAGGACACGGCCCTGAAAGAGTGGCCAGAGAGCCACAGACCATGTCACCTCAGGGTGAGCCTGCAGCCATGGAAGGTGCTGAAGGGTTTCTATATGGAAGTTACACTGAAGGGGTGGAGAGACAGAAAGAAAGACAGGGAAGCAAAAGGTGAGAGACAGAGACAAAGAGATAGAAACAGAGACAGGAAGATGTAGAGATAGCGGAGCACACAGAGAGAGAGGGAGGGAGACAGAAGACAGAGACACACAGACTGGGAGAGAGACAGAGAACCTCATGGATAGAGGGAGACACAGAGAGATAGAGACAGGGATTGAAGCAGAGCGATGGTCAGAGAGACAGAAGTAGAGAGAGACCGAGAGTCGTAGTAAAGTAGGGATAAGGAAAAAGTGTCAGAGACAAACACCAACTGAGTTGCAGAGAGAGACTCTGAGAGAAAGAGAGAAACAGAAAGATAAATACAGAGAGACAGGGACAGAGGGAGAGACAAGGACAACACAGAGTCAAAGTCAGAAAGACAGACACTGAGAGTCAGAGACAAGAGTCAGGGAGAGGGAAGGGCAGAACGAGTTAGAAAAAGAGAGAGGATGCATGAACCAAGAAGGGGCTTTAGGCTACAAGGTGTGGAAGTTTCCCATTGCCCTTCTGCATACTACAGAGCTTCTGTCTCCAGAAAGGACAGCCAAAGGAACCTCATAGATCTCAGTCACAACCCCCACTCCCGAATTATTGTTCCTTGTTTTCAAACATATATAGAGACTCAAAAGCCCATTACAGCTGGTGCTTACAAAAGATGGTGGAAGACTTCCCAGAGGCCTCTCAGGAAACTTGCTTCTTGCTCTCCTGAAAGAAGTTTAGTCATCAGCTGTTATTAGTGAATGAAATTGGTTTAAAGGGGGGAAGTACATAGATAGCAAAGGTGAAGGAAAGCGGCCTGGGGTTAGCACCACGGGCCAGGTACTGTCTGTAATCGCCAGATTGGCTCTGAGGGACCAGTTAAGCAGAAACCCCCTGGCCTCTTGGGAAGGGCCCTCGTGAGAGCTGACCAGTGGCTCAGGACAGATCATCACCTCCCGGGAGTTCCAGCCCCTGGCACAACTGGTGATCCTCAGCTGGGAAGGGCTGGTGCTCTGCCCTGCTTCCCAGGGACTGGCTCTCCAGCAGCCGTGTGAGGGAGGACTCAGGGAGCTGACAAGCCGGTCATGGAGTGGAGATGTGTTCATGCCCTGTGCCAGTGAGCTACCCAAACACAAGTTCTGCTCAAGGCCGCCAAGGCCTTTATTCCAGACACAAGCCCACAAAAGGTCGAGGCCAATCCCGCTTTGCTGCCTCAGCATCTGACCACAGCACGGCTGTGTGCGGGCGTTCCCTGGCTCCGGACCTCAGAGTGGCTAATAGCCCCTCAGGCCATGCTGCTGCCTGGGCACAACGGGTTATCTTTAAGTTTCCACTGTTGGCACTTCACGAATGCTTGCAGAGATCAGGACCAGGTGTGAGACTGCCACCTTTGCCCACCAGCAGCTCCCCTGCCGGCAGCTCGCCCGCCTCTCTCTCCCTTGCCTTCTTTTAAACTTACCTCGGCTCCTGAGGAACATGCACACTGAAGCTAGTGCCCCTGACCCGCACGGACCATTCCACATGGGGCACAATCATCCGTGAATCAATCAGAAGCCTGCCAGGCCCAGGCCAGCCTTGGATGCAAGGTTGGCCCAGTGTGGGAGAGGCCGCACTGTCTCTGCAGGACCTGTGCCCATACCAACCCCCCTGTGCCTTCATGTAAGGACAGAGCTTCAGCGTCCCGGGCTGTGCCGCTACACGAGGAGTGAGGATGAACCCAACTGCGTGAGGGTCTGACTGGCCTGGATGAGGGATGGAAGCCCAGCTGCCTGGCAGTGCCAGCCCAATGCATCCACGCTCCCCATGGGATTGGTGGGCCAGGGTGTTGCCTGAAACCACGTCTACGCTTGACTCCTTCCCTAACTTGTTTTCTTAGAGCCCTGTAATAAGCCACTTACACTCAGCCCTTGTTTCAGAAACAGCCTGCCAAAGGTGCTGGTGGTGATGCGTGTGTGTCCAGGAGGAACACCCGGTAATTCAAGAAGAGACCAATGCCCATGGAAGCTCGTGCCATGGCATCCGTGGCATGGGGAGGGTGGGCTCCTCAGCCACCTCCACCCAGCCGGGGTGCTGCACAGCTCCTCAGAGTGAACCCCGGTGTATCTACAGGCCAGCACCGGAGGGAAGCCGTTCAAAGACAGGCATTCAAAGTGATTGTCCTGATACTTATTTTATTGGGCTTTGACTTAGTCCTTCTAAAGAATGATACTGTCTCACTCTCTATAGAGTCTATTATACTTCAGTTAATTAATTTATAACCACTTGCACACCACCCAGTGTGTTTACTTATAGTTTTGTAGGCACATTCTTGCTCCCACAAATGAGGAAAACCATGCAGTCCGTTTCTCTAGGTCTGGCTGACTTCACCTAATATAACTTTTTCCAGGTCTTTCCATTGCCTTATAATTGGTACAGTATCCTTTTCTTCTGATGGATGAGTAGAATTCCACCATGTATACACACCACATTTTCTTGATCCGTTTATCCATGAAGGGGCATGTGGGCTGATTCCATACCTTGGCTATGGCAAACAATGCTGCAGTGAACATGGTTGTGCTGATAGCTTTAATATATCCCTGTTTCTGCTCTACTGGATAAATGCCCAGAAGTGTGATTGCTGGGTCATAGGGTAGTTCTATGTTTAGTTTTGTTTGTTTGTTTGTTTCCTGCTTGTTTGGAGTTTGTGTTGGTCATGGGCCTTGAACTCAGCCTGAGTGCTGTCCCTCAGCTCTTCAGCTCAAGGTGAGTGTTCTACCACTTGAGCCATAGCACCACTTCCAGTTTTTGCTTTTCCTGTCCAGGCTGGCTTTGAACCACAATCCTCAGATCTCAGCCTGCTGAGTAGCTAGAATTACAGGTGTGAGCCACCAGTGCCTAGCTATGTTTAGGTTTTTAAGGAACCTCTATACTCCTTTCCAAAGTGGTTGAACAAGTCTATATTTCCACCAACAGTGTCATAGAGTTTCCTTTTGGCAGCAAGAAGGGGTGGGGGAGGAGGGAAGGAGAGAGAGGTAGAAGAATGAATGGGGGAAATGAATAGAATGCAGGCAAGGATGCATTGTATACACCACAGAATTGAGAAAAATAAGGGAAGGCGGGGTGAAGACGTTGAAGGATGACACACAATGCATTGTGTTCATAATTGCTTTGTTAAATGGCAAAGGTATTCCATACATCATCTACAAATTAAGAAAGGGGAGGGGAGGGGGCCGGTGGGGGGAGGGTGTGGCAAGGACTGATGCTGATCCATAGACTGCCTTGTTCGACACCAACTTCTTTGTACAACCACTTAAAGAGAATAAAATATTCAAAACAAAACCAAAGTGATTCTCCTCCCCACTTTCACCGTCTCCCTCCCTGGCATTGTCTGTTGCTCTGTCCCTTTGGGGGAGGAGGTGGTGACTGTCACTCAGGACCTAGCACCTACTCACTTTTCTTCTTTGACTTTGGCTATAGGCAAAAGCTAGCATCTGTGGTCCTGAAGCATCACACAGATTTGTGGCCAATCCCTGGGCTCCCACAGAAATCACATTCATAGTCTGTTGTCAGCACCAAAGTTCTCCAGAAGAGCACATGCATGCTACTCTTGCAGCAAGTGAGAACACCTGAGAACCAGCATTCTGCATTCTGCTCAGCACCAGTGAGACAGACATGCTCTCCAAAGGCCTGCATCCTGCTGCGGGAGGCATTATTCACTCAGCTGGTATGTACTATGTGCCTTCTGCCATACTAGGTATGGTTGTGAAGGTTGAGATACATCAGTGAGACAAACAGATGGATTAGTAAAAAGTCAATTAGTAAGCCGGGCGCCGGCGGCTCACGCCTGTAACACTAGCTACTCAGGAGGCTGAGATCTGAGGATTGGTTGGAAGCCAGCCTGGGCCAAAAAGTCCCCATAACACTCATCTCCAATTAACTACTCAAGAGCCAGAAGTGGCGCTGTGGTTCAAGCGGTAGAGCGCTAGCCTTGAGCACCAAGAGGCTCAGGGAAAGCACTCAGGCCCTGAGTTCAAGCCCCACAACTGACAATAAAAGAAATTAATTAAAATTTAAATAAATAAAAAATGACATATAAAAAAGTAAGTAAAAAGTTAGTAAATAGAAGGTCTGAGAATTACTCATGATCTCAAGAGGACAAACTAAATTACGTGTTGTGAATATCAGAGGAAATCTTTCTGATAAGGGTATAATACCACTACAGCATTTTGCTGAGACCTGGGTGTCAAAGTTAGAAACAAGTGAGGGTGACAGTGGAGCATAGCAGGCACATTTGACTATTGGAAGGCGGTCAGGTCTGGGAGTAGGGAGGGGGAGGGGGAAGTGAGCGGAGAGGGGAACTGGGCCACGTGTGTGTGGTGGAAGCAGTGTAAGGTGGACTCGATTCAGGATAGGAAAGGAATCAGTTCTTCTAGGTTTTGTTGTTGCTTTATCTTGCTTTGTATTACATCTCCAGTCTCAAAGGTACTCCCAACTCCACCAACCAAGCAAAGGTCCAACTGAGACTCAGTGTGGACCCAACAAATCAGTGGAGTCACAAAATGGCTTGAATGTGTGCTCCTCACAACAGAGGCCGTTGAGAGTACTCAGGAGAAGTCTTCCTCTGCCAAACCTTGGGCACAATGAGTAACAAACTTACTCTGAGATTGGAAGACACAACCGCACCAGCTTGAGAGCCTGGGCCACGCTGAGAAGACCCAGCCCACCACTGTGTCGCTGCGTGACCCCCCAGGCAGCCCTGGCCATGGTGTTAGAGGCAAGTCACTGTCCTGATCAGCACCAAGGTACTCTTCCCTGATCAGCCTCACCTGCACAGTCCATAGTCGCCACCTATCAGAGAAGGCTCCGACTGCTTGGATGCACTCTCAGAGAGCTGCCCCCGGGGTCTTGCCTCTCTGGCAGCCACACCCCGAAGGCTCTGCAGCAACACCCACAGACAGCCACACACCCAGGCTGCATCTAGAGGGAAACAGCTCTGGGTCTGGCCCAGAAGAAATGAGTACCAAATACATCAGGGGGCCACAGGCAGAACCTGAGCTCCTTTCATCTAAAACTTTATTGGAGAAGCAGTTGAAGTTTCCATTTACATATATTACATCTTATATATCTTACACGTACACATCTGGTTCGTTGTTGAATTGTTGGTCTTCTCACTGATGCCATCTCTTTTATACCTAAGTGTAAGTAAAATAGAAACTTACCGCAGGAGATGTGCAAATTGAAATGTAGAAATGCAAGTAAAAGGGCAAGACAATATGCTTCCTCCAAAACCTCATGACAATTCAGTATCCAAATCCACAGATGCGGAATTGGCTGGAAAGCCAGAAAAGAATTCAAAAGCCTACTCTTTAGTAGCAACTCTTTAGAAGTGTTTTAAAATAGAAATATGTAAAATAAGGGTGTTGTTCATAAAATAAAGGCATTTTATTATGGTATTTATAACACGTATATAATATACTTGAATCAAGTATACCTGTATTTCTTTCTTAGCCACCCTGCTTCTAAATAGCTTTTGATGAGTTTCCTTGTGCTGTTTTTACTGGTGTGTATTTCAATACCAATCACCTCTTGTTACCCTCCTCTTTCTCTCTCCTTCCCACAAGCCTATACTTTTTAAATGATCACTGACCTCAAATGGGGATCAAACTAACTTAGAAAATCAATTCAAGAACTAGACAAGAAAGTCAACAACAGATTAGAAATTTTGCAAGGAAATTGAAATTGTGGGGGAAAAAAACAGAAATTTTGGACACAAAAAGTGAAATAAAGAAAATAAAAGACATAGTAGACAACATCATCATCAGACAAGATCCAGCAAAAGAGATCAGGGTCCAGAGGGCTGTGGGTTGGAGTCAACCCAGGCAGAAAAGTTCCCAAGACTCCATCTTAAAATAACCAACCTAGCCAGGCCCACACCTGTCATCCTAGCTACTCAGGAGGCTGAGATCAGAGGATCACGGTTTAAAGCCAGCCCTGGCAGGAAAGTCTGTGAGATTTATCTCCAATAAACCACTAGAAAACTGGAAGTGGTGCTGTGGCTCAAGTGGTAGAACACTTGCTTTGAGCTGAAGAGTACAGGGACAGCGCCCAGGCCCAGAGTTCAAGTCCCACAACTGGCAAAAATAAAAAAAAAAAATAACCAAGCTAGAGGAATGGCTCACCAAGGAGATTTCCAGCCATGCAAGCAAGCCAAGTAAGCATACGGCCAAGTTCAAACCCCAGTACTGGCTAAAGAAAGAAAGAAATCAACCAACTAACAACCATGACCACAACCTTCAAGAACATTGAGATCTGATTCTAAATTGTGTTGTAAAGGAGGAACTAAAATGCACAGGAAGAAACTGATTTAATAAAACCATAGCAGATGTTTCCCCAAATCTTGGGAAAGATATGGACACCCATATGAAGAAGGTATTTTAAACTCCAAATAAACATGACCACAGACGAAACCCAGCAGAGAATATAATAATTAAAATGTCAATACTAAAGAAAACAAAGAAGCCAGGCACCAGTGGCTTACACCTGTCCTAGCTACTCAGGAGGCTGAGATCTAAGGATCACAGTTCAAAGCCAACCCGGGCAGGAAAGTCCGTGAGACTCTCCAATAAACCACCAGGAAACCAGAAGTGGCGCTGTGGCTCAAGTGGTAGAGCACCAGCCTTGAGCTGAAGAACTGAGGAACAGCGCCCAGGCCCAGAGTTCAAGCCCCACAACTGACAAAAAAAAAAGAAAGAAAAGAAAAAGAAAACAAAGAAACTATACTAAAAACACAAAGACAAAAATGCCAGCATATACATCCAGATATACAATAGTCTCATGAACACTTATGAACACTCAGACCACCCAGCACAAATTCTAAAAACCAAGAGAGCATGGAAAACATATGTTAAGCTCTGAAAAGAATTCTACCAACCAATAATACTATATCCAGCAAAGTTTTCCTTCAATTTTGATGGAGAAATTAAGACATTGCAGGATAAGAACAAGCTGAAGAAATTCATGTCTACCAACCCTGCTTTACAGAAGATGTTTAAGCTAATACTATACATAGAAGAGGAAGAAAGACAGTTTCAAATTCAAGAGTTCAAAAAAGAATAAAATCCAGAAGACTAGATGAACATATGAGACCTAGAAAATTATCCAACATATTAAACACAGCAAACCAGCAAAATCCAAAGATGAATAATGATAAAAGTCAACACTCTAACTTGGAAAAATATTAAAAATAGAGCCACAGGAAAGAGTAAATATTTCTCAATCATACCTATAAATGCAAATGTTCTTAATTCTCCAGTCAAAAGACATGCATTGGCTGGGTGCTGATGGTTCACACCTATAATCCCAGCCACTCAGGAGGCTGAGATCTAAGGGCTGTGATTCTAAACCAGATGGGACAGGGAAGCCCATGAGACTCTTATCTCCAAATAACTACCAAAAAAGCCAGAAGTGAAGTTGTGGCTCAAGTGATAGGAGTGCTATCCTGAGCAAAAAAAGCTGAGGGATAGCACTCTGTCCCCGAGTCCAAGCCCCAGGACTGGCACACACGCACGTGTGCACACACACACACACACACACACACACACACACACACACACACACCAGACTGACTGAATTAAAGACTAGGATACCATGAGCTGTGTACAAGATACCTCCATGTGAAAGAATGGAAAACAACATAACAAGCAAGAAGGAGCAGCTACTCTCAGACAAGCAGGTATCATTAGCAGAGCATTCTCAAGTAGCTACACCAATGGGATGGCGTTGAAAAGAGAGGCACAGATGCAGATGCACATTCGGATGCTACTGGCAAACAGTTACAATTGATGAGGAGTATATTACAGCCTAGACAAAATCACCTTTGAAAGAAGGAGAGAAGGAAGTCTCCTAAAAAGCCATGAATACAGCACTCAGAGACCTGGGTAGAAGGTAAGACACACAATACTGAGAAAGCTGAGGCGGACCCACAGAACTAATGCTGCAGAAGCTTCTGTCGAACGAGTCTCCTCCTGCTGAGATGGCAATGCTTCCTTAGTTAATGGGAACAAATTATCAAAGCAATGTCTTTCTGCAGAACCTGAGTAGCAGGGATGGACGAGTCACGTTCTCTCGCTCTCAGTGGTGTCAGGACACAGCCCCCACCCCAGTTCTCTCTGAGTTCACACCAGGGAGAGCAATCCAAGGGGAGGGAGGGGAATTCTTTCCAAAACAGGCTGTGGAGAGAGGCTGGGAAGGTGGCTCAGTGGTAGAGCGCTTGCCTTGCATGCCTGAGGCCCTGGGTTCCATTCCTCAGCACCACATAAGCAAAAAGAAAAAAGCCGGAAGTGGCGCTGTGGCTCAAGTGGTAGAGCGCTAGCCTTGAGCTGAAGAGCTGAGGGACAGCGCCCAGGCCCAGAGTTCAGGCCCATGACTGGACCAAAAAAAAAAAAAAAAAAAAAAAACAGGCTGTGGAGAGAGGCCACATCAGGCCTTGCACAAAATAGGAAGGTATAACCTTATGGTCCCTTCAAAACCTGAAAGAAAAGTGGCCAGCAGCCTCCAGAACCAGAGTAGAAACCACAGGGAGAGGCCCAGTGCTCCCGGGATGCTCCCGGGACCCAGGCGTCGGCAGCAAACTCAGAAAGGAGAGCAGACAACTGGCCCTGCGGGTTTTGCTCTCCCAGCTCCCTGCTGGGCCTCCCTTTCAGTGTGCAGCCTGCAGCCCTGGCAGAATCCACCCGAGGGCTCCAGACGTCTGAGGCCATGGGCATGCTGGCCGTCCTGCAGAAGCTCATTGCCTACCAACCACATCAGAAACCTCCATGTTGCTTGCATCCCATTCTCACAGTCATACCTAGACCACTCCATCTCGCTCACCCAAGGCAGGGGAACATCTTCCTGAGGGCCACTTTGACATCCTTGTTCCGCAGAGAGTAGATGAGGGGGTTCAGGGTGGGGCTAACGGCAGTGTACAACAAGGCGACCACCTTACCGTTTTCCAGGGAGGACCCAGAGGCAGGGAGCACATAGGTGTAGATGACCGTGGAGTAGTAGAGCGTGACCACCACCAGGTGTGCGGAGCAGGTGGAGAAGGCACGCCGCTTGCCCTCTGCCGAGCGGATGCGCAGAATGCTGGCGATGATGCTGCCGTAGGACACCATAGTCAGCAGGAAGTTGACCACACCAAAATAAGCATCTGCTATGACGATCATGATGTTGTTCAGGGTGGTCGGGCTGCAGGACAGCAGCAGCAGCGAGGGGACTTCACACAGAAAGTGACGGATCTGGTTGGGGCCGCAGAAATGCAGCCGCACCATAAGGCCGGTGTGCACAGATGTGCTGACGGCACTGACCACCCACACCGCGCTGGCCAGGAGGAGGCAGGCTGCCCGGCTCATCATCGAACTGTAGTGCAGTGGACGGCAGATGGCCACATAGCGGTCATAGGCCATGGCCGTGAGCAGCAGCAGCTCCGCTCCCAGGAACCACGTCAAGAAGAAGAGCTGGGCCATGCAGCCCCTGTAGGAGATGGTGCTGCCCTTGCCCAGCAGCCCCTGCAGGAGCTTGGGGAGGACAGTGGATGTACAGACAATGTCTAACAGGGCCAAGTTAGTAAGGAAGAAGTACATGGGGGTGTGAAGGACTGGATTCAGGCTGATGGCCATGACAATGATGGAGTTTCCTAAAAGAGCCAGGAGGTAAAGCAGAAGGAAGATGACCAAGAAGAGAGCCTGGAGCCAAGGGTCTCCAGAGAAACCCTGCAGGACAAACTCCGCCACAGCCGTGTGGTTGTTCACTGCCATTTGTAGGTGAGATCCTCGGGGTTACTGGACCTCAGCCAGGCCTGGCTGACCAGGCACATGTGGGTCCTGCCACTGAGATGGGCAGTGCTTGCTGTGGGCGGTGTGGCCACAGAAACACACAATTGAGATTGAGATCTCAACCCCAAGCCAGGAAGATGGCAGCTCTCCACTCTGCAAAAGCCCTAGAATGGCACCCCCTGCTGGTCTTCACCGAGGAGTGTCCCTCCAGCCCTCCACCATGGAAGGTGTGGCCTCGGTTTACTTTTCTGTGTGTTTTATATTCTCCCTAGACTTGTAGCTCCACTGTGAGCACATGTGCCTGCCCCGTCAAGTTGGTAATCTGGCACAGGGCTGGGGCTCTCAGGGAGGGTGAGCTGCGTGGCCAAGGTCTTTGAGGGACTCTGCAAGGGGAGAGATGGGATCAGTAGTCTCCAGGGGTCCTCAGCCAGCCCCTGGGGCTGACACCCTAGGCCCTAGATCAACCTGACTGCGACTCTTTTGTAGACATCTCCACTGCCTATACCTGCCCAGCCACCCCAGGTAGGGATAGGTTGGACCCTGTGAGGTGGCCAGGGTAGCTGGTTACCCTGTCCCCAGGCCAGGCAGAGCCCAAGCTGTTCCAGGGCTGGAGACATGCTAACAAAGCCTCAGACCCTGCCTAATCTTCAGGTCACTGTGCCTGCCTAGTCACCAGCCATCTTCCCCCTCACATACCTGACCAAGCACTCTGACTTCCAGGGCCTCCTTGTGCAGGAGGATGGCTCGGGCCAAAGAGAGGGTGCTGGGCCCAAAAGGAGTTAAAACACCACCTCATCTCCCTTCCCATGCCACATCTCTGGGAGGCATGAGCTCCCTGAACACTGGCCCCAGCTCCCAGTGGTTGCGGGGGCTGCCTAAGCCAGGTCACTTACAAAGCAAGAAAGCTTCTCTTCTCCTGAAACAGACACTACTGGTTTGCAGAGATCAGGGACACCAACAAAGGGAGGCCGAGACAGAGCCCTTCCTGCACCCAGGGACCCCCAAGACCCTGCAAAAGTGAAGGCTGGTGAGCCAGTGTTCTCTGCAAGTGCATAGTGCCTGGGGCAGCACCCTTGCCACACAGACACACACACATGCACATACACACACACACGCACATGTGCACACACACTCCAACACATGCACATACGTACACACACATGTGCACACACACTCCAATACATGCACATATGCACACACATGTGCACACGCACGCACACACAGCTTCACACGCACATGTGCACACACTCCAACACATGCACATATGCACACACACGCACATGTGCACACACACACTCCAACACATGCACATATGCACACACACGCACATGTGCACACACACTCCAACACATGCACATACGCACACACACGTACATGTGCACACACACTCCAACACATGCACATACGTACACACACATGTGCACACACACTCCAATACATGCACATATGCACACACATGTGCACACGCACGCACACACAGCTTCACACGCACATGTGCACACACTCCAACACATGCACATATGCACACACACGCACATGTGCACACACACACTCCAACACATGCACATATGCACACACACGCACATGTGCACACGCACTCTAACACATGCACATATGCACACACATGTGCACACTTGCACACACACAGCTTCACACGCACACGTCCACACACTCCAATACATGCACATACGCACACACATGTGCACACTCACACACACACAGCTTTACACGCACACGTGCACACACTCCAATACATGCACATATGCACACACGTGCACACACGCGCACACAGCTTCACACGCACATGTGCACACACTCCAACACATGCACATATGCACACACATGTGCACACATGTGCACACACTCCAATACATGCACATATGCACACACGCACATGTGCGCACACACTCCAACACATGCACATATGCACACACACGCACATGTGCACACACACTCCAACACATGCACATACACACACATGTGCACACTTGCACACACACAGCTTCACACGCACACGTCCACACACTCCAATACATGCACATATGCACACGCATGTGCACACACACTCCAACACATGCACATACGTACACACACATGTGCACACACACTCCAATACATGCACATATGCACATACATGTGCACACACACAGTTTCACACGCACATGTGCACACACACTCCAACACATGCACACACGCACATGTGCACACACACTCCAACACGTGCACATACACACACACATGTACACACACACACACACACACACACACACACACACAGCTTCTCAGCTGCATCTCAACATCCCTCTGGTTGCACCACCTGAGCCCCAGCTCCTTGTAATAAGTGACTCTGCACAGGAAACCACCACACTCTCAGAGATCTTGATCTGCCTCCCAGCCCAAGCCACAGGTTTGTGCTCACAGCCAAGACAGAGCAGAGCAGAGCAGATCTGAGGGGGCCCTGGGAATCTGACATTTCACACTGAAACTGGGGGAGACATGAGGAAGTGACATTTTACACACATTAAAACAGGTCAGGGTATAACCAAATCTCTTACCAGAAGTACTTTTAAAAGAAGGGGGGAAAGGATAAACAAACCAAAGAAGGGTTGGAGGGACAGAGCAACTCACATGTATGGACACACTGGTCTTGACTGCTCCCCTCTAAACCCAGGATATCCTCCTTTCAAGAAGAAAGTGTGATGTGGCCAGGAGGTTACAGCTGCCCCTCCAGTTCCGGGTCTCCTTTGTTTGCTGCTGACCTTTAAGTGGAGGTGTTCCCATGGGGTAGACACGGAGGTTACTAGGGTTCCTGGCATCCCAGAATGGCCTTTGGGGAGCAATTACCCTCCTGGTGGTAAGCAAGAGTCCCCCAAGGGCCCAGTCCCCAAGCTGAGGCAAGACCAGGTCCCTGTGGGCATCTGTGATGCCAGCAAGGGCTCCAGGATGCCGGGCCTTGTGGAAATGCTGAGGGTGGGCTGCTGTGATGGCCGTCCTGCAGTGCCCACCTGGTGGCTAAGCAAGGGCTGTGTGCACCAGACCCTTGCCGGAAGATGGGATGCTTCCCTTTCAATAAATACTGCTCTGAAGCGTGGCCTGTAGCCGTCCCCTCCCCACGTCCCCTTCAGCAGCATCTTGCCCTCGGTAGCACGGCCACTAGTCAACAGACCACTGCCACCCATAACCACAGCTCGAGCAGCAGTCCATTCACATTTTCTGCATGCTCCTGGACACCTCATCCAAGCTGTTTACGTTTCCTTAGGTTCTCTTGACTGAGATCATTTCTCAAACTTCCTTGCTTTTGATGAATGTGACAGTTCTGAAAAAATACTAGTTGGTATTTTGTAACGTGACCCTACCTTTGGATCTATCCGTTTTCCCCTCAAAGACCAGAGTTTTGAGTTTGGGTGAGGAAAATGACAGGGGCACACCACAAGCTCACAGTACCCCGTGAGAGCCCACAGCTGACCTGGCACGTGACTACTGATGCTGAGCCCTGGGGGTTCATCTGCTCTTCCATGCTCACATCCTCCTGTGAGGATGGAGTGTCTGAAGGCCGCTGGCATGGAGAGCCAGCGCCCTTAGTCCAGACTCCATCCCCGGTGGTGTCTCCACAGCCCTGGTGGTGAGGAGTGAGCTTGCTGCAACCAACTCAATTCTGTGTGGCTCTCAGGCCCACAGTTGGCTGATAAAGCATCTCTTCAAGTATCAGAAAACAACCACAGAGATCTACGAGACAATATGCAAAAGAAAAGGCCTGTGGCTTGTCTTAGTGGCCAAGTTCAGAATGTAAGCGTTCAGAAACCAGGCACTGCACAGAACCAAAAAAGGAACTAATTTGAATTGCTCCTTTAAAGTGGACCTTAACTCCACAAACAAAATTACTACTCGCCCCTTCACATTTCAAACTCCCCTAAGTACTTCAGTTAATTGATCAACTCATTTCCATTCTTTTGCCAACAATTTCTTTACTATGACAGTGAATCTAACAGCGATTAAACAATTCAAGATTTGAACAATGCCTGGAATATATTCAGATACAATAGATAACCTTCAGCAATGCTTTGTTTTTCCTAATCAGAGAATTTTTTCTTAATGAGATGATACTGACTCTGAAAAATAATTAGATATCAAAATCCCTATAGTACTGATTTAATGTTATTTCATGGTCCAAAATAAGTAAGCATATTTGTAGCCTATAGGCCTCAAAATCAAATTTCATCCTTAATGAGGCAAACCTCTGCCCTATGTCTGAGGGCAGAATAGGGCAGTGTCTCTCCTCCAGGTATTTGAGGATTCTCAAGCTAGCTGGGCAGCCCAACAGCAAGGCATGGCAGGATGTCAGTGTACTCAACAATTGCCTGGGTAACCTTCCTGGAGAGGGTGCTGTGGGAAATTAGGTGGGCAAATGGACTTCTTCAGGTCCAGGGTATTAAATACAAGAGACAGACACAGGAAAGTCCCCAGACAGGCCACAGACAATCAAATACAAGAGACGAGACACAGGAAAACTCCCAGATGAACCACATATAATCAAATACAAGAGAGGAGACACAGGAAAGCCCCCAGATGGACCACAGACAATCAGGCAGCTTGTACCCAGAGTATAGTATGTGGATATGGGGGAGACATGCTGGAGAGGCTGGTGTGAGGGTCCCACTCCCTAGGGAACACTAAGAATCAAGAAGAGAGGTGGCTATCAGAGAGGGAAACAGAGCAGGGGCAGCAGTGACTGGACCAGGGGTGGGGATGCAGCTGTCTCTCACTGTGTTCGCTTGATCAGGCTGACCTGGCTCCACCTCAGGGTGACATTTTAGAAGACAGGAGCTTCTACTCCTCTACTCCTGGAGGTCAGAAGGGCCTTGATGATCTGAGATCATTGTTTCAGAGGTAATTGCAGGGCTGTCCCCACTTGAACCCTGACTGGAAGGTGCTCTGGACTGGAAGGGGAGAGTTGGGAATAGCCGGTGAGGGATGCTCCAAGCTCTACCTGTGGGCACCAGCTTGTGTGATAAGAACAGACAGTCAGAGGAGACTGAATTCATATGGAGTGGCAGCAGAATCAGCAACAGAATGAATTTATAAATCAGTAGATAAATGAAATTGCAGACATTCACAAGGGGAAATTAAACCACACACTCATATGGAAACAGTGAGTTCAGAAAATTACAATAAAATCAGAAAAAAATGTCTTGAGAATAATGAAAATAAGGACAAATGTTACAAAAATTTATAGAGGGAATTTTTGTATCTGTAAAATCTGATATTGGCTGGCTTCAAACCATGATCCTCAGATCTCGGCCTCTTGAGTAAACAGAATTGCAGGCATGAGCCACTCTGATGAATCTCTCCAGAGCTGTCTGGGGTGCCAGGCAGGCATCTTTTTGGATTTATGGTGTATATGCTAACATGGACCTGCATTTTTCTCATAGAGATCGCGACCGGATGGAAACCAA
Source organism: Dipodomys merriami (assembly GCF_024711535.1). Taxonomy (NCBI): domain Eukaryota; kingdom Metazoa; phylum Chordata; class Mammalia; order Rodentia; family Heteromyidae; genus Dipodomys; species Dipodomys merriami. The sequence goes on along the minus strand of NW_027202406.1, from coordinate 149,843 downwards.
GGAGTATCTTAGTGTACAATTGCTGGATAGGAAAGAATTCCATACGAAGGGAGCAAATCCCAAACTGTTTCTAGCAGACTGGTTGAGCCAAGGCCCTCCCAGGGCTCCTGCCAGCTGGAGGGGTAAAGGGGAAGGGAAGGGAAAACCCTGACCCTCCATCTCACAGGAGAGAGGAAGGTCAAAGAATATTTTCAGCTCTGGTCCTCTGGTTTAATGCTTGAGAGACCAAAAAGCAGTATGACTTGTATTGGACAAAAAATTGTGACTGGACAACCTGCCCTCCAGGCTTGGTGTGGCCATCTGTCTCTACTTCCCACAGGGCAGCTGATGGCCACAAGGATGTGTGGGAGTGGCCGTTCCACACTGCCAGTAGAGGAAGGACAGGCAGGGTCAGAGTCCAGCTGTCCACCGGGGCAGGGACCTGGTCAAGGTGTCGACGTCATCTTCACACATGTGGCCGTGACACATCCTCAAGACTCTGGCCTGTCGCTAGCCCTAGGCTGTACAGTGGCTCCTCTGAGCCAACTCCCTCCGGTGTTCCCTGTGGTCAGTCTTGGAACATTAATAAGTTCCTTTTGTTATCATTTGTGTCTTCGTGTTTTGAGTCATGTATTCTCTGTGTAGCCCAAACTGGCCTCAAACTCAAAATCCTCCTGTTTCAGCCTCCTGAGTGCAGGTATTCAAGTTGTAAATCATCACATCAGAAAAATCAGTATTTATTTTGGACTAGGTAAAATGTTAGAAAAAAGTCACAACAATAAATCTGTGTGATACAAAATTGCAACTCTGAGTACAATATTTGGTTTGTCTTCCTCAGAGTTTCACTGTGTGATACAAAATTGCAACTTTGAATACAAGTATTTGTCTGGTTTGTCTTCCTCAGAGTTTCACTCCTGTTGCTGATTTCTCACTTGTGAGGAGTGGCTCAGTTTCCTCTTGTGACTGGCTGTGTGCCCAGTAAGGACCCTCCACCTGAACCCCAAGCCCTCCTCCCTCCTCAGCCGAGCCCTTCCAGTCACCGCAGAACCACTGCCAGCTCCTGTGACACAAGGCCTGAATCCTCAACCACCACCCTAGGCCCCTCACAGCCATCCTGTCCTAACACATTCCTACCCATCTGCTTATAGTCCCCACTGCACAACTCCCACAGATCTGGTTCCATGACAGTCCAATACACCAGTCACATTCACACACACACATGCACTTATAATTTACACATATATACACAGGTGAGCACTTACATACACACACAATTCACCCATATACATTTTCACTCTTAAACACACAATTCAAACTGATCCATGCCTCCTACACCTCATACCGAGACAGGTTCCAAGAAGAAGTGCTCGGTCTTTACAAAACAGTCTTGCCTAGCGTCTCTGGAGAAGTGCTGGGCACCGAGATCACTGGATCCAGAACTTCAGATCCACACAGGACACCCAGCATCTGGCCTACACCTCCACACTGTCCACCAAATGTGGCCCCTACCCATCAGAGCCTGCATAGACTACAGTCCAGGCACCACAAGAACTACCTCATTCACACACCCCGTCAACTTGATTCCACACTGAGGATCGTAGTTCTGCATCGGCAGCCCACTTACCTACACCACCAGGCCTGACACTTCACTTGCTAAAGTCAGTGCCCAAGGTTCTGTCGTCAGCTCTCATATAATCCTAGAGCATAACCCACCACCAAATCTCTAAGAATTCTCTGCAAATAAACCAACAAGGGGCAGGCATTTGAAAACTTCCTAATTTATCGGAGGAAAGAGCTGGAGCTGCTTCTCAAGATGCAGGGGCTGAGTATAAACAAGTCAGTGTGGGGAATGACAGGGCACAGGAGCCTGAGGCTGAGCACTCACACCAGGAGAAGCAACAGGCAAGCAGGCAGGACAGAGCCTGACATGTTTATGCCATCAGAATCTCTGCCAATGAACTCTGGGGCTTTTGTCTGAGCTGACATGTCCTGTGTAACTCCATGAAGGTCTGTGGTTGTAGAGAGTTGTGTGGACTGCTGGAAGACCACGGATTCTACGCACCCAGCATACACTGGGAGGCAACATCATCCTAGACTAGTTGTGTTCTCACCCGCCATGTAGCCGATCATCCACCAGAACTAGCAGAGCCCGGTTTATACAAGGGCGCCACAAAGCTCATCTGCCTGAGAGCTTCAGGAGCCCATTCTCCACAAGGACAGCAGAGGCCACTGGGCACCGGGACCCCACAAAGCCCATTCTCTAGGAGATACTACATCACCACACACGGAGAACAAAGATCAACAGCACAGTGGAACACCAGGCAAATCCAACAGAATTTCATGAGCACTCATGCCTTATGAGGCCATGAGTACTTTACTGATTTGCAAACATATTTTGGCACCAATAATGGAGCTGGAATTGGGGCCTTGTGCTCTTGCTTTTTTTTTTTGCTTAAAGCTAGCACTCTATCACTTGAGTCAAACCTTTCAGCTTTTTGATGGTTAATTGGAGATAAGAACCTCACAGATTTGCCTTCCCAGCCTGAATTCAAACTTTGATCATTAGATCTAACCCTCTTGAGTAGGTAGGATTTCAGGCATGAACCACTGGCACTCAGTGTGTAAACTTATTAATGATCCCACAGGAAAGATGAAGGACGCACATACCCACATGCCCTAGTGAGACTGTGTTCATTAAGGTACAGACCCGGCCATACAAATATAAATATATATATATATATATATATATATATATATATATATATATATATATATATATACACACACATATATACAGTTAAAATCAGTCCTCTATGGATATATATGTGTGTATATGTATGTGTGTGTGTGTGCGCACGCAATTGAACGTGTTACTGTGTGTGTCTGTAAGGGACTGATCAAGGCAGGGAAGGTTGGAGACAGTAGTATCCAGTGGGCAGAGTGTTGGATGGAAGTGGAAATTAGGATGTGAGCATTGATTGGGTTAGGAGGTGGTTCTGAATGAATGGTCAGGGTTGGTCTATGAGCATGTGGGCACGAAGGCACTGCCAGACACTCAAGCATTGGGTAAGTGCTGGGATCAAGACTGTACAAGTCTGAGACTCAGATGGCCTCTTGGGAACATCAACTTCGCACTAAGGCAGCACAAGCCCAGCATGCAGTAGACAAGAGGGTCAAACTCTATGCTCCACTGTGCACCTGCCCCCCAGACCTCCGGAAAACTCTAAGGACAAGCATGGTCAGGAACCTGCAATCCACATCAAACAGGAGGACAACGTTCCAAGGTCAGGCCGAGAATGGGGGCGCAGACAGAACAAGGACTATGGTAGAATCCGAAAAGTTTCCAGGAAGGCCTAAGGAATGGGCTCAAGAGAAGAATGGGTTCAAAGAACGTTCTACTATATGTGTTTAGAAAGTTGGGACAAGGAGCAAGCCAATCTCCTGGCTTCACAACAAGCTCTAGGTAGGCCCATATCCCCTCTGTCACTTCAAGGTCATCACAGGCTGGCCCAAGGATGGCCACTGTCTTCTGTCTCAGCATCAGGACTCAGGTTATAAGAAGCCCCACCTGTATTGGAGGAGAGAGACACCTCTCAGTGATTTTCAGTGTGGCCCTCCGTGATTTCTCAGACCCCAAGTTCCAGCACCATCTCCTTTCCCTCTGCAGAATGAAGGCACAGTTCAGACCAAAATTGGTCAAGGTGGGTAGGTCATGTGACAGTGACATTGCTTCTCACATTGAGCCGATCACTTCCAAGATCCTCCTGGTAGCAGCCGTCCAGAGCCAAGTGCTGGAGGGACACTGCGCTAGGTCCTGAAAGAACCTAAAGGCAGAGCCCAGTCTCTGCCTATTACTAGACAGCCTGAAAGGGTCAGAGTAGCCCCAAACCCCAGGCATTGATGAAAGTAAAGATCAGACATGGAAAGCAGCTCTCAGATACTTTCAGTGTAGGCAATGAAGCAAGAAGAGTGCGCTGGACCCCAGAGCACAGGTGCATACCTGCCAGGCTCAGCCCTGCCTCCTCCTCCTCCTGCCGCTCCCCAAGGTCTTCCTCTGGGTCTCCTGCGTCATCGTAATCCTCCTGTTCCAGGCATCTGGACACTGAGGACTCTTCCTCTTTCTCCTCCACAGGAGCAGCTTCAATGTCCTCATAGACACCCTCGGGGGGCAGGTGAGCAGACATGCCAGAACCTACAAAGGACACACCAGAACCTTCCACGATAAATAATCCATGAGCTGAGCATACCCCTTCCTAAACCAGGTAGCCTTCCATGCATGCTGAGACACACACTTCCTGCACTGGCCCCTAGAGAGCACTGGCCCTCAACCATCCTGGACATACAGGCCTGGTGTCCTGGGTTGAGTCCCTGGACTCATTCTTGGAAGACCCTGTGCTAGAATAACAGTACAAGAAGTGGATGGCAGATCTGATGGAGCCCTGGAAGTGGGAAACTTCATCCAGCTTAACCCAGTAGCAGAATGATACCCACACCCAGCCTCTCTGAGTCCACAGAAGACTCATTTGACGACAATGCAGGTGATGATCAGAACAGGGAGTGGTTTTTTAGCTAAATCTCTCACTTGCTTTCCCACCCTCTGTTCACAAGAATACCCACTCATGCCAATGAAGACCACCTACCCATACAGACAGCTCTTCTTTGGCACCACTGAGCGCCAAGAATCAGGAAGACCAGGCCCAGGAGGCAGCCAAGTATCAGGCACGCAATCTCAGGCAGGGTCCAGACCCCAGCAACAGGTGCAAGAGCCCAGGAAGGGGCTGTGGAGGAGGGGGAGGTCTCCTGTGTGCCTGGAAAGCCGGGGCATGGTGACCGTGGGGCTGGATGAAGTCATCTTGGAAAGGAGGAATTTACTACTGCCGGTAACTACTGTGACTCGCAGGGAGAGGTTGAAGAAAATCCCAGCTACAAGGCACAGAAGCCACAATATCCATAAGGCAGAACGCATCTGTGCTAGACCCCACCGCTGGAAGGGAGAACATCTAAGGATGTGATGTGAGGCCTTCTGTCCTCTCAGATTGCCACCCGTGCAGACACAGGGAAGGAGAGCAAGAATCCGTCACCATCCCAGCGGACAAAACCGTGTCTTGGGGACAAATAGAAAGGTCCCCAGGGCAGCGCTGCTGAGCCCTCTGTCAGCCTTCTGGGACTGAAGGAGGAAGGCGGCAATGGCACGGCAGCACGGGGCAGGACCGCGGCCTCGGGCTAGTGTGGGAGGCCCTGACTGAGCAGGAGAGGCCAGCGCCAGGGGCCGGCTCCGGAGCCCCTCTCCCCGCCGCCCCTGGCCCTCACCTGAGCACCGCACGCCCGCGTCCTCCTTGTGGGTGCAGTCTCCGCGTCCCCACGGCTCCGCGGGGCAGCGCCACAGGGACGCCTCGCTGCCCCGGCAGCCCACCTCGTCCAGCCACACGGGCCCCGCGCCCGGGCCGAAGGCGGCCCCCGGCGCGGCCTCCACGGCCCGGCCGCAGCCCAGCTGGCGGCACGCGACGTCCGCATCCGCCAGGTCCCAGGAGTCGTCGCACACGGTGCCCCAGGAGCCCGCGTGCCAGAGTTCCACGCGCCCGGAGCAGCCGTCGGGGCCCCCGATCGCCCGCAGAGCGCCCTCCTCTGGAAGGGCACGAGGTCGGCGGGGTGGCGGCGGGAAGGGAGGGAAGGGCAGGGGGACCGAGAGCTACCTGGGCAGCCGGACGTGGAGGAGCAGCTGCGGACCTCGGCGTCCTCAGGGCCGCCTTCCTCCCCTGCGTGGACATGAGGGCCGCCTCTGCTGTCCCATCCCACGTCCGAAGGTTCTGGAAACCTTCCCTGTGCCCTTTCCTGCCTCCCTGCGTAGGCCAGCAGTTTCCACCCACTGAGGACCACCGAGAAGCTCTCGGGGGCAGGCACACAAGCGGAGGCGTCCCCGTGGGGCGGCTGGGGGCCCGGGGCTCTCGCTTCCCCTTGGGAACCAGCAAGGGGCTCGGGGGCTCCGGATGGCGGGCGCCCCGCCCTGCCCGGAGGGGAGGCCCCGACTCCCCGACTCCCCGCCTCGCCGACGGCACCCTGCTCACCCGCACACAGCACCCAGGCCTCCTCCTCGCTGGGACAGGAGTGCCGGGCCCAGGGGGCGGAGGGACACTGCCACAGGGACCTGTCGTGCCGCTCCCTGCACTCGACGGAGGCCAGCCAGCGGGCCCCGGGCGGAGGCGGGCTGCGCTCCCCGGCCAGCGGCTGCCCCTGGGGCCCGCAGCCCAGCTGCGCGCACAGGACGCCCAGCGAGGCTGCGCTCAGGGTCGGGCAGACCCCACCCCAGGTGCCGTTGTAGAACACCTCCAGGCGCCCGGCGCACGGCCGCCTGCCATGGGTCAGCCTCACTTCGGTGAGCTCTGCGGGAGAGGCGGGCTGGGCGCGGGGCCGGGCGAGGGGGACGGAAAAGGGGGACGGGCCGGGGGCACAGGCCAGGGGGACAGGCCGGGGGGCCGGGCGGAGGGGTCCTGCGAGGGCTCCGGGAGACGGGAACGGGAGTGGACGGGCGGGGGGGGGGGCGGGGACGGGCTGGGCGCGGGCCGGGCTGGGCGCGAGGACCCACCTGAGCAGAAGACGCCCGCGTCCTCCTTGTGGCTGCAGTCGTGCCGGCCCCAGCCCCGCGAAGGGCACTGCCACAGGGCGGACTCATTGCCCAGGCAGCCCACCTCGTCCATCCAGATGGGCCCTGCGCCCGCCCCGAAGCGCGCGGCCCCCCGGGCGCCCAGGGCACGGCCGCAGCCCAGCTGCCGGCACACCACGGCCGCGTCCCGCAGGTCCCACGCGTCGTCGCACACGGTGCCCCACGTGCCCCGGCGGAGGATCTCCACGCGGCCCGCGCAGCGGCCGGGACCCCCGGCCAGGCGCACGCGCAGGCTCCCTGCGGGCCAGGAGGGACCCGATGGGAAGATGGGACGGGGCGGGGCGGGGGCAGGATGGGACCAGCCGGGGACGGACACGGGATGGGACGGGGCGGAGCGGGACAGGACGGGACAGGGTGGGGCGAGGGACAGGATGGGACCAGCCGGACGGACACGGGATGGGACGGGGCGGAGCGGGACGCGGGATTAGACGGAACAGGACGGGACGGGACAGACGGGACGGGGCGGGGCGGGGGACAGGATGGGACCAGCCGGGATGGAAGGACACGGGATGGGACGGGGCGGGACGGGGACCCAGGCCCGCTCACCCGCGCACACCACGCCCGCGTCCCTCGCGGCCCCCGCAGGCCCCGGCGCGGAGGCGGACACGTTGCACTGGCTCAGCCGGGCCTCGGAGCCCCGGCAGCGCACGCGGCTCAGCAGGGCGCGGCCCGCACCGCGGCCCGGGGCCGGCGCGTCGTAGGCCCGCTCCGCGGCCCCGCAGCCCAGCTGCCGGCACACCACGGCCGCGCCGCGCAGGTCCCACGCGTCGTCCAGCACGCGGCCCCACGCGCCCTCCAGGGCCGCCTCCACGCGCCCGTCACAGCGGCTCTGGCCGTCCCGCAGCCTCACGGCGCCGGGGAGGCCTGCGAGGGAGAGCCGGGCTGGGCGCGGGCCGGGGGCGCGGCGCGCACAGCCACGCGTGTGCACAGCCACGCGCACCCACGCGCACGCACACCCACGCAAGCCATGCACACCCACGCGCACGCACAGCCACGCGTGCGCACACCCACGCACACCCACGCACACGCACAGCCGCGCGCACCCACGCGCATGCACAGCCACGCGTGCGCACACCCACGCGCACGCAAGCCACGCACACCCACGCACACGCACAGCCACGCGTGCACGCACACGCACTCACTCGCACGCGCAATCACACTCGCACACCCACGCGTGCACACGCGTACTCACACTCGGGCACAGCCCCACCGGGCACGGGGCCCCGACCCCCAGCCTCTCCGCCCACCCTCCTCCGGCCCCGCCCCTGCCCTGACGCCCCGCCCACCCTCCTCCGGCCCCGCCCCTGCCCTGACGCCCCGCCCACCCTCCTCCGGCCCCGCCCCTGCCCTGACGCCCCGCCCACCCTCCTCCGGCCCCGCCCCTGCCCTGACGCCCTGCCCACCCTCCTCCGGCCCCGCCCCTGCCCTGACGCCCCGCCCACCCTCCTCCGGCCCCGCCCCGCCCCGACGCCCCGCCCACCTGCGCAGACGGCGGCCGCCGCGTGTCCCGGGGCGCAGGCCGCCGCCCCCAGCGTGCCCGCGGGGCAGCTCAGCAGGTGCGGCTCGGTGCCCGCGCAGTGGAAGGCGTCCGGCCAGCAGCGCGCGTCCCCGCCGCCGAAGCGGCCTCCCGCGGGCGCGGCCGCCAATGCCGGGCCGCAGCCCAGCTGCCGACACAGCACCGCGGCGTCCGCCAGGTCCCAGTGCGCGGCGCACAGCGGCGCCCAGGCGCCCCGCACCTGCAGCTCCACGCGGCCCTCGCAGGCCTGGCTGCCGTTGACCAGCCGGAACTCTGCGGAGACGGGGCCGCCGTGACCACCGGCGCCGGGCCGGGACACGAGAACACGGGGCGTGGGGACACGAGAACACGGGGCGCGGGGACACGAGAACACGGGGCGCGGGACATGAGAACACGGGGCGCGGGACATGAGAACACGGGGCGCGGGACATGAGAACGCGGGGCGCGGGACATGAGAACACGGGGCGTGGGGACACGCGAACACGGGGCGCGGGGACACGCGAACACGGGGCGCGGGACATGAGAACACGGGGCGCGGGACATGAGAACGCGGGGCGCGGGGACACGCGAACACGGGGCGCGGGGACACGAGAACACGGTGCGCGGGGACGGGACGCGGGGACGGGACGCGGGGCGCGGGGACGGGGACACGAGAACACGGGGCGCGGGACATGAGAACACGGGGCGCGGGACATGAGAACGCAGGGCGCGGGACATGAGAACGCGGGGCGCGGGACACGAGAACACGGGGCGCGGGACATGAGAACGCGGGGCGCGGGGACACGAGAACACGGGGTGCGGGACACGAGAACGCGGGGCGCGGGACATGAGAACGCGGGGCGCGGGGACGGGGACACAAGAACGCGGGGCGCAGGGACGGGACGCAGGGCGCGGGGATGGGACATGAGAACACGGGGCGGCGTGGGTCGGACACGGGCGTGGGGGGTGGGCGCGCGAACGGCCCTGCTGTTAACAGTGCCCGACAGCAGGCCAGAGAACCCCAGAGCTCAACCTTCTGGAAAACTGTCAGCGACCCCATCACTGAATATGGTCAGCTATAGTGATTGTGAAGGGTAGGAATCAATGAACTCAGGAAAGCCTTGAATGGCTTGGACATTAGGACAGAGGTTTGTTACACGTGGAGAGAGAAGAATTGGGGAACATGAAGATGAACTAGTGGAGATGGAGACCAAACTATCCATGAGAAGAGAGTGTGAACTTGTGAGCATGCATGTGTTTGAATTTCAGTAACACCAAATGGATTAAATATGTGGATCCACACAAACAAGTAGGTCTACAAGCCCAGTGCTGGTGGCTCACGCCTGCAATGCTAGCTACTCAGGAGGCTGAGATGAGGATCACGGTTCAAAGCCAGTCCAGACAGAAAAGCCCTTTGAGACGCTTATCCCCAATAAACCACTCAAAAAAGGGGGCTGGAGGTGGCACTGTTGTTCAAGTGATAGAGTGATAGCCTTGAGCAAACCCCAGCACCAGAAAATAGAAACAAAACACTAACAGCCTTGAGAATAGACACTCAAAAAAAGTGTTCAGTAGAGATTCACCGCGGAATTGACAGCCAACTTCTCGTCAAATCTTGAAGATGATGGTCAGAAGTGGTGTGCTGTGTTCATAGTGTTGTAAAGAGAAATAGGATGAGCAGGGATTCTATGTCCACCAAAACTATCCTTGAAGAGCAAAGGAGAAGCTAAGATATTTTCAGAAAAACAAAAGCTGAGTTGCTCATTGTGAATAGACAGACCCTACAGGAGCACTAACTAGAGTCTCTCAAGTCAACATGACAGGCTGTTAGGCAGAAATCTTGAAGACATGAAGAAATAAGCCTGGTAAAGGCAGCAACATAAGTTAGGCGCCAGTATTGCTGTGTTTTTGAAATGCAAATTTCTATCCTGAACTATTTAAAAGATCAATGTATAAATCTACATTATAAGGTACATAATATATGAAGATATAGTTTCTGAAACTAAAGGTTAAATAATACAACCAATAGGGCTAAATAAGAGTAGAATTCAGAGCTGGGCACCAGTAGCTCACACCTGTAATCCTAGCTACTCAGGAAGCTGAGATCTGAGGATCACGGTTCAAAGCCAGCCCGGCTGAAAAGTCCCTGTGAGACTCATCTCCAGTTAACCACCAGAAAACCAGAAGTTGCACTGTGGCTCAAAATGGAAGGGTTCTAGCCTTGAGCAAAAGAGCTCAAGGACAGCACTAAGTTCAAGATCAAAGAACAACAACCAAGGAAAAAAAAAGAGAATTATACAAATCTTTTAAGTTTTTTTTTTTTTTTTTTGGTTAGTCATGGGGCTTGAACTCTGGGCCTGGGCTCTGTCCCTGCGCTCTTCAGCTCAAGGAGAGCACTCTCCTGCTTGAGCTACAACACCACTTCCACTTTTCTAGTGGTTAATTGGAGATAAGAGTCTCACGGACTTTCTTGCCTGGGCTGGCTTTGAACCTTGATCCTCAGATCTCAGCCTCCTGAATAGCTAGGATTACAGGCATGAGCCACTGGCGTCCAGCTTTTAATTTTTAAGACAAACTTATTTACTCAAAACATATTGTTATAAAGTCAATTTATATTAAAATTAAAACATTGTTATACATTTAAACATTTAATCAATAATATATTATAAGCAATTATTGAAATATTTAAATAATATTATTTAATAATATATTGTAAGTAATGTATTATTTAAATATTTAAAAATTATTTAAATGTTATTATAAATTAAATGGATAATTTAAAATATATCATTATAAATTTAATTCAGTCCCAGTTACCTATGAAAATAATTTGAAAGATAATGCATCTATATTCTCATGTTTATTATGATATTAACAAGATCCAAGCTATAAAACAAACCTAATCAAACATGATCTGATGAATTGATAAAGAAAATTAGTATGTACACTACCCAGCATTAAAAGGATGAAATCAGGACTGGGAAGGTGGCTCAGTGGTAGAGCGCTTGCTTTGCATGCATGAGGCCCTGGGTTTGATTCCTCAGCACCACATAAGCAAAAAGAAAAAAGCCAGAAGTGGCGCTGTGGCTCAAGTGGTAGAACGCTAGCCTTGAGCTGAAGAGCTGAGGGACAGCGCCCAGGCCCAGAGTTCAGGCCCCAGGACCGGACCCAAAAAAATAAATAAATAAAGGATGAAATCTTGGTGGGTGCTGGTGTCTCAGGCCTGTAATTCTAGTTACTCAGGAGGCTGAGATCTGAGGATCACAATTCGAAGCCTGTCAGGGCAGGAAAGTCCATGAGATTCTTATCTACAATAAACTACTCAGAAAAAGCCAGACATGACCCTGTGGTTCAAGTGGTAGAGTGCTAGACTTGAGCCAAAGAAGCTCCAGGACAGCACCCACTCCCTGAGTTCAAGCCCCACAACTGGCACAAAACAAAAGAGGATGGAATTTTGTCAACTGTAGCAACATGGAAGGAACTAGAGGTCATTAGGTTAAATGAAATAAACTAAACAGGAAGCTAAACACTGCATGATCTCAAGTACATGTGGAATCTGAAAAGCTATTGCATAGAAATTGAGAGTAGAAGCTGGGCGCCCGTGGCTCACGCCTGGAATCCTAGCTACTGAAGAAGCTGAGATCTGAGGATCGAGATTCAAAGCCAGCCCAGGAGCCCGTGGCTCACACCTGTCATCCTAGCTACTGAAGAGCTGAGATCTGAGGATCGAGATTCAAAGCCAGCCCAGGAGCCCGTGGCTCACACCTGTCATCCTAGCTACTGAAGAGCTGAGATCTGAGGATCGGTGTTCAAAGCCAGCCCAGGCGCCCGTGGCTCACGCCTGTCAACCCAGCTACTGAAGAGCTGAGATCTGAGGATCGGTGTTCAAAGCCAGCCCAGGCAGGAAAGTCCGTGAGACTCTTATCTCCAATAAACCACTAGAAAACCGGAAATGGCGTTGTAGCTTAAGCGGTAGAGTGCTTGTCTTGAGCTGAAGAGCACAGGGACAGCGCCAGGCACAGAGTTCAAGCCCAATGACCCACAAAAAAAAAAAAAAGAAAAAGAAAGAAAGAAAGAAATTGAGAGTAGAGTAGAATAGTGGTTGCAACAGTGGAGATAGTAGCTGTTAGGGAGGGTTAAGGGAATGTTGGTCAATGATACAAAGTTATATTTAACCAATAAAAGTAAGTTCTTATTTTTCTACTAGCAGGATCCATATAGACAATAATAATTATAATAATTATTACTATAATAATAATGTGCTGTATGTTTCAAAAGAAACCACAAAAAAGGCTTTGATGTTTCACTACAAAGAAAAGATCAATCCATCAACCACTTTGGAAAGCAGCATGGAGGTTCCTCAAAAGACTCCACATAGAGCTCCCCTATGACCTAGCAATCCCACTTTTGGGCATTTGCCCAAACGATCACAAACAAGACCATACTAAAGCCACCAGCACAACTATGTTTATCACAGCATTATTTACCATAGCTAAGATATGGAACCAACCCAGATGCCCCTCAGTAGATGAATGGATCAAGAAAATGTGGTATGTATACACAATGGAATTCTATGCCTCCATCAAAGAGAATGACATTGTCCCATTTGTTAGGAAATGGAAAGACTTGGAAAAAATTATATTAAGTGAAGTAAGGCAGGCCCAAAGAAACATAGGTCCCATGATTTCCCTTATTTGCAATAACTAATATATGTCTAGGATAAGAGAAAAGGTCAAAAGCTATGTAATAAACCAATCAATAAATGGGCAAATGAGCTAAAGAGAGACTTCTCAGAAGTAAATATGGCAAATAGACACATGAAGAAATGTTTGGCATCTCTGATCATAAAGGAAATGAAAATCAAAACAACTTTGAGATTCCATCCAAAAGAGAAATGTTCTCATTACCTGACCTATGAAATGGTAACCCCTCTGAATAACACTTTAAAATAACAATAAAATTATATTTTTTAAAGACCTGAAATTAGAAGAGGAAGAAAAGGAACTCGGGAAGGGAAAAAGGAGAGAGGAAAGATGGACAGTATAAAATTAGGAAGCATGAACAAAATCAAAGCGTGTATACATGCCTCACGGAAGTATCACAGTGAAGCATAACCACTTAGACAACGTGCATGTGGTAATTCTTGTAACTTTTTAAGTGTCATGACACTGAGGTGTCTTTCACTGGGAAAGAGTCTCTTGAAGAAGCTACTGAGCACACTGGGTAGCCTTATGGAAACAGTAAAGCTTACTACTCCACACATTCAAAGGAACAAACCAATGGCAACCCAGACCAATGACGTGGCCGATGGTGCCCCTGATAAGACCACACAAATATTCCAGGCTCAGCACCCATGAGCTGAGCCTCCATGTGTCCTGGAGAGACACTGGATGAGCAACAAGATCAGAATAGGCTCCCTCAGACGACTGGGGGTAAGAGAGCTAGAGGCTGCCATCTGTCACAGGAAGCAACAAGGAACCAGAGCCACCTAGCTCAGCCTGCCCAAGGGGCCAAGAGGCCCAGAAGACAAAGATAAACACTAACAGACAAAAGCCCTAGGAGAAGGCACTGAGCAGACAATGCAGGGCTTTTAACTAACACCAAAAGCACAAACAGTAAAGCAAAAACTAGCTGTTGTAACTCATCAAAATTGAAACATATATCAAAGTGCACTTTGGAGCCACAGGACTTCGAATCATGAGTTTATAAAGGTCTACCACACAGAATATTCAAAAACACACACCATAGCATAAAGAAGCATTCTATTTCTGAAATGAGCGACAGGAATAGATATTTCTCCAAAGAGAAAATGGTGAGCAAACGCATGTGAAGCTGGGAAACGGAAGAGAGGAGGCCCAGGAGCGCCAACTAATAGAGGAGTCTGGCCCCCAGCCCCGTGGCCCGGCTCTCAGCCCAGTCCCTGAGGCCCCAGACTCCACCAGCACAGCCCGGATCCCTCCCGGGCCTGGCCGACTCACTTTCCCCTGAGCAGATGAGTGCGGCGTCCTGGCCGTGTGCGCACCGCCGCCCTGGCTCCCTTGGGCAGTGGAACAGCAGCGACTCGTTGCCCATGCAGCGGAACGCCTCCGTCCACACAGGCCCTGGCCCCTGGCCGAAGCGGGCGCCCCCAGGTGTGGACACCGCCACCCCGCAGCCCAGCTCCCGGCACACCACGTGGGCTGTGGGCAGGTCCAGGTCAGCATCGCAGACCGTGCCCCAGGTCAGGCCGCGCAGGACCTCCAGGCGCCCTGCACAGGGGTGGTCGCCGCCCGCCAGGCGGGCTTCCACGTGTCCTGGAGGAAGACACTTAGCTGGAGCAACCAAGGGTAGGGAAGGCTCCATGCAAACTACTGAGCTCAAGTGGCCACCGTTCAGCCCTCCAGGACCCAGGACAACCTGACATAGTTACGCCCCAGGGTCCAGAAACCCAAGGGTAAGTCGGGGGTCTGCAGACTCAGGGCCTTGCCACCCCTCTCCAGACCTCCCTAGAGACCTCACAAGTGTGCCAAGATCACAAAGACCCATGGTTCCCTGGCATCTGGAAGGACATGGCTGACTGGGACCGCACAGGCAGAGTAAGTGGGCACTGCCCCTCAGCCCCAGAACACAGGCCAGATAGAGATCTGAGCTCTGCCCACCGAGACTGGTGCCTGGGGCTTTCCTGAACCTCTACCCAGTAGAAATGCAAAATTCTATCAACCACCATCCACAGGAAAGGTCTCCATTCACCATGTCCCCATGTGGTGAGGCAGACCCAAAAACACAGCCAAACTGCACTGGCCCAGGGGTCTCTACCTGTGCACACCACTTGGGTGTAGGTTGGACGGTAACACTGCTCTAGGAAGTTCACGTTGATCTTGCACTGGAAAATGTTGGCCTCTGTCCCCTGACAGGACACAATCTTCTGCTCCTGACTCTCAGGGTCCCCTCCAGGGTAGGTTCTCGACCACTGCAGAGCAGCGCCGCACTCCAGCTGTCTGCAAAACACACTTGCCTCCTGCTGCTGCAAGTCGCACCGCAGGGCGAAGCCGGCAAGGTTGATTGACTCTGGGGTCCCTGCACAAGGGCTTCCACCGCCGTGCAGTCTAATTTTTCCCAAGGTACTCCCTAGTGGGATGGAAGAGAAACAGACCTGGAAGCTGGGCACAGATTCTCAGCGGTGCTGTGACCAGCCTCACGCAGCATCCAGGGCACCCAGGGACACATTCCAGAGCACCGTGGCCGCAGCCCCACCCGTCACCCTCAGGATTGTGGGGCTGTGGGCTAGTTGCACACAGCACGAAGAAGCTGCCAGGGGAACCCACGACAGGACACCTGCCCGGAGTAGCCAGTGGGTTCCTAACTGCCCCCTGGAGTATCCAATGGGTTCCTAACTGCCCCCTGGAGTATCCAATGGGTAACTGCCTCCTGGAATATCCAATGGGTAACTAACTGCCCCCTGGAGTATCCAATGGGTAACTGCACCCCCTGGAGTATCCAATGGGTAACTGCCTCCTGGAATATCCAATGGGTAACTAACTGCCCTCTGGAGAATCCAATGAGTAACTGCCCCCTGGAGCTGTACTCAGCACACAGCAAGAGCTTGTGAAAACACTCGGCTGAGGTGGCCCAGGATGACCAAGGAAAGCATAGCTTTGGTGGCTAAATGTAGAACCCTGGAAATCCTATGAACAGTGATCAAGACAGAGTCCCACACAGGGGAGAGCGGAGATGCATTAGGACAAAGAGGAAAGCCCTCATCCTGCATCAGGAGGAAACCCCAGACCCCTGAGAAAATGAGGCACCGCACCTGGGCTGGACCGGCCCTCCTCCCCTCTGGATCCTGAACAAGGAAGGAAGTCCCAGAACTAGGAGGGCTGGGAGTCCTCAGCTGACCTACCTGAGCAGACGATTGACACCACACATTGGCACTTGCAGTTGGCGATCAGGCCCCAGCTCCCCAGCGAGCACTCCCCGAGGGTGGCCTCCTCCCCCTGGCACTGGGTTCCAAACAGCCACAGCCCACTCATCTCTTCAGGCCGTAAAACAAACTGAGGAGCAGCTAGCACATGGCCACAGTCAAGCTGTCTGCAAGTCACCGTGGCCTCCCGCAGGCCCCAGTGGTCCCCACACACAAAGCCCTGCTGGCCGTGATGCTGAAGGTGCAGACGGCCCTCACAGTGGTTTGTGCCATCCAGGAGACTCACAGACTCCGCGCCAGCCGGACCTTCAGGAAAAGAGCACAGGAAGGTACAGAAGATTCCGGGGGATTTTTGTTCAGGAGGGTCCATGTTAGAAAGCTTGCCCTTGTCTTCCACCCAGACCCCTCCTTTATCTCATGGGAATCAGTACACAGTCACTGTGGTAAAAGGGAAGTTCACAAAAACGAGCACAAGGAGATGTGGTATCAGAACTGTGTCTGACTTCCACCCTGGGTCCCTGGCCCCAGGACTGCGGACAGCAGCAGAGCGTACTCACCAGGGGGAGAGGCCCAGCAGGCCAGAAGAACAGCCCCCAGCCCCAGAGGGGAGAGCGCCATGTCTGGCAGGCTTGCGGCTGCAGCTTGTCAGGCTGCAGTCTGGGCTCCGGCAGCTGACGCTGCGCTGGGGCTGTAGCGTGAGCTGTGGTGCCTCCTCCACAGCCAGCTGAGCTGTCCTCTGCCGCCCTGCGCAGGTGCTCACCCGGGCTGCGGCCAGGCCCCCCCGCAGCCCAGTGTGAACTAGTTGTGGTTCCTGGTGTGACGGGCCCAGGGTCCCTGAACAGCAGCGTTTTGGCTGCCACGAACAAGGCCATGCAGGAGAGCATGGGCCTCCTCGGCCTCACATGAAGATGGGGTGTCCTTCCAGGATCAGTATGTCACGAACAGGCAGACTTTGCAATCTGATCACAATACCCAAAAGCACGCAAGCCGAGTGACCAGCCAGGATGGACACAGGCTCCTTTGAGGGTGTGCACTTAGAGTCAGCCAAGTGCACTGCCTAGGAGGTGCAAGTCAGCTGCACAAAGATGGGTGGAAAACTAAGGACCATCTGAACAAGGGACACAATGTCACTTAGATTTATTTATTGGAAAGCTACTGAGGAGGATTGACTGTCAAGGGCAAATCATACAGAAAATCCAGTTATTCCAATTGGGCCCATCACTATGCAGTTCTGAAAGTAAGTTTCATCAAAGATATCCCATACTTTAAAATATTTAATGGTAAATATTTTCCCACCTATGTGGAAGCTAGATCTAAAATACAACTGGACATAACTTATACAGGACCTTAACATTCAGACAGAGTCAGACTAAAGAGGATACTCAGGGGAGGAACCCAAAGATGTCACACCTCTGAACATTTAATAGTATTTAGTAAAAACAAATTCTGGAAAATGGAAGCATGGAGTCCTTTGCTGGTGGTGGTGATGGTGGCATGTGTTTTTGCTCTGGGATTTATTTTTGTCATTTTAGCAGAGGCAAAGTGGGGCACAGCAAGGGAGGGGGAAGGGTGAGCAAAGTGATCATGGTATTCAGCATACACTGAACAGAAAATGAACTATGCAACTTGTGGGCAGGGGTGGGGGGGAACTGGGGGAACTGGGGAAACACAAGGAAAGGGGTGACATTGTCCAAAAAGAAATGTATCATTACCTCACTTATGAAGTGTACAACACCTCAACAATAACAATAAAATGTATTTTGAAACCATTTTAAGCAATAAAACATTCCAGATTTTCTATTTTCTTACGTATTTTCTGTCTTCATATTCTAAAGATCTGAAATAAGCGTACAATTTTGCAAACAAAATAATCTCAGTCAAAAAGATATGTTGAGTCCACTACATAATTTGTTGGATTCATAGTAAGAGGAAGGTAACAGTCCTCTCAATGAGACTTACTAAGAAGTCAAGATGGCGGTACGCAGCCACCTGTGAGCCCCGAGGAACTGCAGTCACGCCAGCAGGCCTGTGAGGACAAGGCTGGGTGGGAAACTGCACAGGAAGACAAGGGGCTGTGAACACGCCTCGTGGTACAGGTTCTCTTCAACGTCAGTCCAGGACCCAGATGCAGACGCAGAGGTATACGCGGTTGGCATGGGGCCCAGATTCTCTTAAGCAGGAAGGACTCACACGGAGACCCTTCCTGCACTCACCACCCCCTGCTCCCTGCTCCATGTCCAGTGCAGCCATGGCCTGGCCTGAACGTGAACAGGCCAGGCCCCAAGACACACATCACCACACCTGGTGTCCCAGTCATTCACTCCGCCCAACAAAGGCCCACAGAATTTCTCATCAGTACAAGCAGGCATTTGAAACACTTCAAATTTTATTAGAAGAAAAAGCGGAACACCTCCTACTCAAGGGGGACAGGGGACTTCTGTGCTTCTGGAGAGAAGAGAGTCAGCTCTGGAGAGGAGAAAGGGAAGGGAGCCCAAGGTCTGGAGAGCACAGCAGGAGGTGATCACAGACCAGTGAGGAGGGAAGTTGGGGAGGGAGCCAGACTTCTGCCTTTGGAGTCTCTAGCAAACTTGGCCTCCTTCAGCTGACCTCTCCTGCTTCCACACTGTCTTCTACCAGTCCATGAGGGTCGGAGGATGTGGAGGATTGCACGGACACAGGAAGCCGCCAGCATCAAGTCATCCCGAGAACGAGGGTAGCAGTGTCCTACACTAGGGGTGTTCTTAGCCCATCACCCACCAGAACCCCAGGAAGCAATTCTTACACAAACACACCACAAGATTCATCCTGCCTGAGGGTTCCGGTTTGTTCTCCACTCCAAGATACCATGGGGACCATCGTAAATGACACAGGAGAGTTCAGTGATCACCAGGAAAACATGAGAAGCCTCTGTAAAGGCCATCATGAAGATTTATTATGCGTGAAGTCTATTCTCCCCGGGCTACCGTGGTCTGGTCTATACTAGATCACCATAACAGGCTATTCCAAACCCGGCCACTATGAAGGTCTACTTGATGCCCACCCACCATGAGAGTCTCTTCTACACAAGATCACAAAGAAGGCCCACTCTACATCAGGAAGGCATGGAATTTCATTGAATGGCAAGAAGCCCAGAGGTCATTTGACATAAGAACACTACAAGGGTCATTCTACTCAAGGACACCACGGGAACCACTGGCTTCCAGGACCTCCCCATGTAGATGCCACTCTACATGAAAGCACTATAGGTCCTTCACTGATATCATAAGTGTGTATGTAGTCAGCTATTCGTTACTATGACTAAACACTCGAGACACTCAAAGAAGTCTTTTGACTCAGGTTTAGAGGTTTCAGTCCATGGTTGGTTGCACCAGCTGCTTTGGGGTCTCTGGAGAGACAGAACATCATGATGTGGTACATGGTAGAACTTAGCTGCTCACCACACAGTGGCTAGGAAACATGAGAGAGGGAGAAGAGGGAGCTGACACCCAAATGCCCTTTCAAGGGCATGCATGCACCAAATGACCAGATTTCCTTACACTATATTCCATGAGATCTGACACCTTCTAGTAACAGGAGAAGCTGGTGCCTAAGCCATCAAAACAGAGCCTTTGGAGGTAATTTAAGATCCAAAGTTAACTGACCACATTCTACCCAAGGATACCATGGGGGTCCACTATCCAAAAGAACTTCATGAGGGCAATGCTTTTTAAATTACGATTATTTCCATTCATTTGCAGACATTTTCCTGACCACACAGAGAAGAGAATGGCCAGGATTCCCAGAGGGAATACAGACATGAAGATCTGGGCCTGAATGTGTGTCTATTGAGGGCTAATCAAGGTGTAAAGGCCATAGGTAGTGGTCACTTGTGAGCAGCTGATAGATGGAGATGAAAGTGTAGGTGTGATCAGAGGCTCATTAGGAGAGAAAAGCGGTCACATGGAGAATGTGGTCTTGGATGAACGTGGTCAGGACATGGGGAATGTGGTCTTAGATGAATGTGGTCAGGACATGGAGAATATGGTCTTGGACCACGTGGTCAGGACATGGGGAATGTGGTCTTGGATGAACGTGGTCAGGACATGGGGAATGTGGTCTTGGATGAACGTGGTCAGGATATGGAGAATGTAGTCTTGGATGAACGTGGTCAGGACATGGAGAATGTGGTCTTGGACCATGTGGTCAGGACATGGGGAATGTGGTCTTGGATGAATGTGGTCAGGATATGGAGAATGTGGTCTTGGATGAATGTGGTCAGGACATGGAGAATGTGGTCTTGGACCACGTGGTCAGGACATGGAGAATGTGGTCTTGGATGAACGTGGTCAGGACATGGAGAATGTGGTCTTGGACCATGTGGTCAGGACATGGGGAATGTGGTCTTGGATGAACGTGGTCAGGACATAGAGAATGTGGTCTTGGACACATGTGGTCAGGACACGGAGAATGTGGTCTTGGACCATGTGGTCAGAACATGAGGAATGTGGTCTTGGACACATGTGGTCAGGACATGGAGAATGTGGTGTTGTACACATGTGGTCAGGACATGGAGAATGTGGTCTTGGATGAACGTGGTCAGGACATGGAGAATGTGGTCTTGGATGAACGTGGTCAGGACATGGAGAATGTGGTCTTGGATGAACGTGGTCAGGACATGGAGAATGTGGTCTCGGATGGATGTGGTCAGGACATGGAGAATATGGTCTTGGACCACGTGGTCAGGACATGGAGAATGTGGTCTTGGATGAATGTGGTCAGGACATGGAGAATGTGGTCTTGGATGAATGTAGTCAGGACATGGAGAATATGGTCTTGGACCACATGGTCAGGACATGGAGAATGTGGTCTTGGATGAACGTGGTCAGGACATGGAGAATGTGGTCTTGGACCATGTGATCAGGACATGGGGAATGTGGTCTTGGACATGTGTTGGGTCAGGATATGGGGAATGTGGTCTTGGATGACCGGGGTCAGGACATGGAGAATGTGGTCTTGAATGAACGTGGTCAGGACATGGAGAATGTGGTCTTAGACACATGTGGTCATGACATGGAGAATGTGGTCTTGGACCACGTGGTCAGGACATGGAGAATGTGGTCTTGGACCACATGGCTGGGACATGGGGAATGTGGTCTTAGACACATGTGGTCAGGACATGGAGAATGTGGTCTTGGATGAAAGTGGTCAGGACATAGAGAATGGGGTCTTGGAAACATGTGGTCAGGACATGGAGAATGTGGTCTTGGATGAAGGTGGTCAGGACATGGAGAATGTGGTGTTGGACACATGTGGTCAGGATATGGAGAATGTGGTGTTGGACATATGTGGTCAGGACATGGAGAATGTGGTCTTGGACACATGTGGTCATGACATGGAGAATGTGGTCTTGGACACATGTGGTCAGGACATGGAGAATATGGTCTTGGATGAACGTGGTCAGGACATGGAGAATGTGGTCTTGTATGAAGGTGGTCAGGAAATGGAGAATGTGGTCTTGGATGAACATGGTCAGGACATGGAGAATGTGGTCTTGGATGAAGGTGGTCAGGACATGGAGAATGTGGTCTTGGATGAATGTGGTCAGGACGTGGGAAATGTGGCCTTGGATGACCGTGGTCAGGACGTGGAGAATGTGGTCTTGGATGAACGTGGTCAGGATGTGGGAAATGTGGCCTTGGATGAATGTGGTCAGGACATGGAGAATGTGGTCTTGGATGAACGTGGTCAGGACGTGGGAAATGTGGTCTTGGATGAACGTGGTCAGGACATGGATAATGTGGCCTTGGATGACTGTGGTCAGGACATGGGGAGTGTGGTCTTGGATGAAGGTGGTCTGGACATGGGGAATGTGGTCTTGGATGAACATGGTCCGGAATGCTCTCTGAAGTGTGGTCGTGAAGGCATTGAACACATCCCCAAGTGTCCAGTATGTGTTGGGACCACGACAAGCCAGGTTGGACTCTCAGGTCCTCCCCCTTGGGCTGAGGCAGCACAGCCCTGTCTATAGTTGACAGGAGGTACATAGGAACCCACATACTCCTCAGAAGAACTACGAGGAAAGGGTGACCAGAAAACCCATAAAGGCTGCTTTAAACATGAGGACAAAAGTCTGCAATGGGGCAGGACACAGTGAGGGCCATAGTAGAGTGTGACAAGTTTCTGGGAAAGACTGAGGATGGATGGGTGGGTGGGTGGACAGATGGAGGGATGAGCTCCAAAGGAGCTTAATACCATGTTTAAAGAATGAGAAGGAGGAAGGTCCCGGTCTCCTGGGTTCCTTTATACCATGCTCTGGACAGGCTCATGTCCCCTGAGGTCAGTGCGGGGTCATCACATGCTGGCCCGTGCCAAGATCTTCTGTGCTGGTCTGAGCATCAGGACCAAGGCTGTCAGGAGCCCCATCTGTGTTTGACAAGAGACATATCCGGTCACCTCCAGGGACTGCCCAGAGTGCCCGGCATCCTCAGCCCTGCTTTCCCTCTGCAGAGTGAAGACACCGAGGGACAGACAGCTGCACAGGACCGGGCAGGTGGCCGTGAGATCGCTTCTCACACTGACACCGCCTCCCCAGCCTCTGTGCACCAGGGTCCCTCCAGAAGGTGCTTGAGAACCCTCTGGGCACGTATGAAAGAGCTCAAAAGGAAACCAAAGCCCAAAGTCTGCCTGTCACAAGACTCTAGCCTACGGAGCAGCTTTAAGGGCAAAATGCCCTAGGCCAGAGATGGGATTGAGGCTCAGGGACACAGAAAAGCAACGCTGATTCTTTAAATATAGGTGCCAGCCAGAGCAGAGCTCCCCGCATGAGAACAGTACAGCAGGAGGAGAGCCACGGACCCCAGGGCACAGAGGTGCACACCCGCCGGGCTCAGGAAGGCCCTGTCCTCCTCCTCCTCTTCCTCCTCCTCCTCCTCCTCCTCCTCCTCCTCCTCCTCCTCTCCAGAGTCTTCCTCTGGGTCTCCCACATCGTCATAATCCTGCTCCTGCACCAGGTCTCTGGACACTGTGGGCTCCTCTTGCTTCTTCTCCACAGAAACGGCTTCAATGTGCTCGTAGATACCTTCTGATGGCAAGTGCCCAGACATTCCAGAACCTGCAAACGCCACACCAGAACCACCTGAGGCAAAGCCCTCCTGCAGGTGGAGCCCTCCCTGGCCCTGTATCCCCCATGGGTGCTGAGACAGATGAACCCCTTACTGCTGGGCACACAGGCTGTGTCCTAGGGAGAGATGGCTGGTACAGGCACGACACTCATTCCTGAGCGATAATGAAGGGGTTGGGTGGCAGACAAATATTTCCAGAACCCTGAGAAGACAACATCTCTTCATCCAGCCTATCTCAGAAGAAGAAGGGACTCTTCTCCCAACAGCTCAGGCATGCAAAGAAGCCCACCCACTTGCGGCTGGCCTGGAGACTAGCTAGTACACACGGCAGGGACCAGAGCAGAGAGGCCCTGCTGTGGCCGTGGTCTCAGAGTTTCTCCCCCTCTGAGTCGTCACATACCCATGCTGGCAGCTCTGCCTCGGCACCACAGAGCACCCAGGCCCAGGAGGGTCAGGGCCAGAGAGCAGCCAAGGACCAGGCAGGAGATCTCAGGCAGAGTCCAGACCGAATGCACAGGCAGAGGAGCTGAAGAAGGGGCTGTGGGCACAGAGAGAGGCGGGGCCTCCTGTGTGCCTGAACTGCCCAGGGCTTTGTGACCCTCAGCCCCTCAGGAAGGGGCGGGGCACCCACAAGGCCTCCAGACATCTGCCCAGACATGGCCCCAGGCAGAGAGCCAACCTGCTGGTGCGAAGGGCCCGTGTAAGAGCATCTAGGTGGAAGTTCCCAAGTGGGCCTGCAGAGACCGTGGGTGGAAGGACCCCAGGGAGGCTCCTTGGAAAGTCCCGGTGAGAGAATCTCGCTGTGTGGACTAAGGCAGGGTGCGGTGGGACCTGGTATGGGCCCCAGGGTCTCACTGTGGTCACTGCCCTCCTCAGCTCCGTGTTGGACGTGAGCTGTGACATCCAAATGTGCTGGACCCCGCAGTCAGCAAGGGAAAGACCTAAGAAGTAGCTGCCGGAGAGCTGGGGCCTCTGTCCCCCCAGGGACAGGAAAAAGCATTGCCCACGTAGGCTGGGCAGCCATCCCTAAAGGGCCAGACCAGCTAAAGAAGAGATGACGGGCCCGGATTCCACAGGTGCCCAGCACTGGGCAGAGCTGAGATCCACCTCAGGCCCGCTAGGCACTGCGGGGCAGGAGAATGGGCGTGAGAACAAGTCGCCTACCCAGTGCCGTGGCACCTACAGGAGAAATGCTGGCGGGAAGGCATCAACTGCCCTCAGCAGCATGGACCTGTGCCCCACAGGGCAGCACAGGCATCTGCGCTGTCCTCCCCAGCAGAGCCTCTGCCTCATGGCCCAGGCGAGGAGATCTGGCTGAGCAGAAGGTAGGATCACCCCAAACTCGCCCCTGGCCCTCACCTGAGCACCGCACGCCCGCGTCCTCCTTGTGGGTGCAGTCTCCGTGCCCCCACGGCTCCGCGGGGCAGCGCCACAGGGACGCCTCGCTGCCCCGGCAGCCCACCTCGTCCAGCCACACGAGCCCCGCGCCCGGGCCGAAGGCGGCCCCCAGCGCGGCCTCCACGGCCCAGCCGCAGCCCAGCTGGCGGCACGCGACGTCCGCATCCGCCAGGTCCCAGGAGTCGTCGCACACGGTGCCCCAGGAGCCCGCGTGCCAGAGTTCCACGCGCCCGGAGCAGCCCCGTCGGGGCCCCCGATCGCCCGCAGAGCGCCCTCCTCTGGAAGGAGATGTGAGGTTAAGGTGGCGTTGCATCTGGATACGCAAGGCAACTGGGAGGCAGACTGACGAGTGGGGATGAGCAGTTGAGGCCTGTGGTACTGCCTGTGACTGTCCTGTGGGAAGACACAGAGCGTACATGCCCAGGAACTCCGCAGAATCCAGCTGTGGGCCACCATGACCCACGGGCAGGGCCTGGGCTCTAGCAGACACACAGCCTTCCACGGCACCTCTGAGACCACAGCACCCACCTGAGCTCCTCTCCTGGGGCACAGGACTGAGGGCGCCAGGGCGAGGAGGGACACTGCCACAGAGTGGAGCACTCAATTCTGTCGACCCAGGAGATGCCTGAGCCTGCCGGAGGGGGGGGCCTGCTCTCCAGCCAGCCCCGGTCCCCGCACGCCAGCTGCCTGCAGATGACAGTCATGGAGACATCCCGGAGGGCATTGCTGCACACAGCACCCCAGGACCCATTGCACAGCACGTCCAGCCACCCAGCACAGCCTCTGCTACTGCCTCGAAGCCTCAGTGCCACGGACTCTGCAGGACACGCACAGAGAAGCCCTGTGTCAGGCGCCAGAGCGTGTTCTCAGAGGGAGAAGCCCAGCAGAGGGCATCTCAGCTGCCCTCGGCATCACTGGCACATGGGTAGATCCAGCTATTGTGAAAAGTAGTAAGGAGGGTACTCAAAAGACTGGAAATCCCATGGGCTCCAGTTATGCCACAGCTAGATACATATCTAGTGTGGTTTTAAGGAAATGTCTCCAAGAGACTCGCTGCTGAAGGCGTGGTCCTTCATCTCCCGCTAGTGCTGCGACTTGGGAAGACTATGGAATCTTTCGCTGGCGGGGCCTCGCAGGAAGTAGGGTGCTAGGGGTGCCTTTGAGACTGTGCTGTCCTGTGCCTCTGTCTTTCTCTCTGCTCTCTGGCACCATGAGCTAGGCTCCAGAGTTGCCCTTACCCTCCCTATGAGCTCTATTCCTGGCCCAGAAACAAATGGACTGATGAAAAATCCGACACAGTACCCAAAGGAAACTGTCGTATGTCAAAGACCCATGACCCTCTTTTCATTGCACATGCATGTCCATTAGCACATGAATGACACAGGAAATGCTTTTTTGGCTATACATATAGATATGAAAACAGATATGGATAAAGAAGAATGTTAGCCTTTTAATCCCAGCCTCACAAGTAGGAAATACAAGTAGGAAGATTATAGTTCAGGCTGGCCTGAGCGTGAACTCAACACCCAAAGTGCCAACAGCCAGTTGTCCACACTTCAACTCAAGGCACTCAAGAGGCTGAGACCTGGAGGATTAAGGTTCAGAGTTAGCCCAGGCAGAACCAAGACTCCGTCTTTTATTAACCAGTAAAATGCCAGGCTGGAGATGTGACCCACGTTGAGTGTCAGTCATGAAAAAAAAAAAAAAGTAAAAGCAAGCACTAGGCCCTTGGTTCAAGCTTTGGTACTAGAACTATATATCTCCAATGTAAAAAGGGTTGAGTGGGTAGCTCAAGTGGTAGAGCCACTGCCTGACAAGTACCCAGCCCTGAGTTCAAACCTCAATACTTAAAAAAATAGAAGATGGAAGGAGGAAGAGGATGAAGGAGGAGAGGAGAAATGATCACATGTAATAATCGACAGCCCTAGAGAATATCGCATTAAATAAATCAGACACATAATGACAAATAGTGCACAATATGAAATATTAAATATAAAAATATAAAATGTTAAATACAAAGAAACAAAATTAAATTGTGGGAAGAAAACAGAGGGAAGTAGGTCAAAAGAAGGCAAGTTTAAGATTAAATGTGTAGCAGAGAACTAGTGTCAGTATATTGTATTGTATACTAAAAACCAGGCTAATAGAAAAGATTTCACATTCTTTTACCACAGAAACAAAATTAGGTGAATTGCTGGGCATCTTAACTGACTCGATTTTGGCAATCATTCCAGCATACATATGTATATCAAAGCACCACACACTTTTGTTTTGTTTTGTTTTTTTGGTTTTATTTGGGTCCGGTTGTGGGGCCTGAACTCTGGGCCTGGGCGCTGTCCCTCAGCTCTTCAGCTCAAGGCTAGCGCTCTACCACTTGAGATACAGCACCACTTCCAGCTTTCTGATGGTTCACTGGAGATAAGAGTTTCATGGGCCTTCCTGCCCCGGCTGGCTTTGAACCCTGATCCTCAAATCTCAGCCTCTTGAATAGCTAGGATGACAGGCGTGAGCCACCAGCACTATTTTTAAGGAAAGAAAACTTTCCACAAAGAGCATTCCAGGCCCAGCATTGTGTGCCTGCCTCCTGGGTCTGCCAGGAGCACAAAGCTGAATTTAGAAAAGTTGACATTAGAAAACCCATCAGTATGATTTACAACACTGAAAACAAGGGGGAATTAGTCTGTCTGATAGATGCAAATAAATGCAAATGTGTGTGTGGTGTGTGTGTGGTGTGTGTGTGTGTGTGTGTGTGGTGTGTGTGTGGTGTGTGTGTGTGTGTGTGGTGTGTGTGGTGTGTGTGGTGTGTGTGTGTGTATGGTGTGTGTGTGTGTGGTGTGTGTGTGTGTATGGTGTGTGTGTGTGGTGTGTGTGGTGTGTGTGTGTGTGGTGTGTGTGGGTGTGGGTGTGTGGTGTGTGTGTATGTTGTGTGTGTGTGTGTGGTATGTGTGTGTGGTGTGTGTGTGTGTGGTGTGTGTGTGTGTATGGTGTGTGTGTGTGTGTGTGGTGTGTGTGTGGTATGTGTGTGTATGGTGTGTGTGTGTGTGTATGGTGTGTGTGTGTGTGGTGTATGTGGGTGTGGGTGTGTGGTGTGTGTGTATGGTGTGGGTGTGTGGTGTGTGTGTATGGTGTGTGTGTGTGTGTGTGTGTGTGGTGTGTGTGTGGTGTGTGTGTATGGGGTGTGTGTGTGTCTGTCTGTCTGTCTGTCTGTCTGTCTTCACTACCCATTTTTTAACCTAAAGTCAAACCTTTGCAAACTCACAGTAGGTGGAAACGTCTTCAGCCCTGACAGGTGCCCCACTTTCTGCTCTCACATTTCTGGCCGACTGCACCAGAGGTGACAACAGGAAGACAAGCAAATCAGGTCAGAACGCAGAGCCCCAAACACCACTGCTTGAAGACAGGCCAGTGGGGTGGAAAAATCAGGAAAATCTTCAGGAAAGTCAGCAGAAGTCACCGGAGAATGCAGCCCAGAGGTGGAACCAGCTGAGTCGCAAAGAGCAACACATACAAAATGGCCCTCCCAAGCAGCTCGCCCTTTGTGAGGGACCTCAGTTATCGGGATTCAGGGTTGCCACAATTAAAAAGGTGGAATTTGGAGTGGTTACTAAAAGGCGGGCGACGGCAGGGCGAGCAGTCCCGAACAGAGCGAGCACACAGCGACATGTGCCTGGTGGAGAACAGTTCTAGCTGGCGTCGGCCCTGAGAGGAGACGTGCTGGCACAGCTTCTTCCAGGCTTTGCCTTTGTTTTAGGGGTTTTAGGGGGAAAAAAACCTCTGAACAAGGTTAACTTGACCTTGGCTCCAACCAGCCCAGTTCTTGGAATGGGAAGAATGCCTCTAGGTCCCCCACCCCCTAACAACCTAACTCACCTTGATTGTTCTGTTAAGGACAGACCCATAATACAGATAGGTTGTAATCTGGCTCTGACACCACGTGTTTACAGTAAACTCTGCCTTTTGCACGTGCTTACGGTAAACTCCGCCTATTGGCCACCTGTGTGGGGTCTGGTAGGACCATACAATCCTTTGTGTGTGTTACGATCCCATTGGTCACCTGCGCATGACCAGGCTCGACCTCATGGATTTTGCCTTTAAAAACCAACAAATGGGGGCTGGTCAGGGTCGCAGTATCAGCTCCTGAGCCTGTGCTACAGTCCTGGCCGGTCAGTGTAGGAACCTTCTCAATAAAGTTGCTTCGTTATTAACAACTTTGTTGCGGTGGGCTCTGTCACTCCGGACGACTAGGTGGGCTTGCCTGCCTGAGTAGGGGTCTTCCTACTACACTAACAACCTTAACAAAAGTGTCATACATAAATCAAAGCAAGCTAAGTAACGATACTATTCCTAATGAAGTGGTTATACATAGGCAAAGTGAATGTACTTATTCTTAATAAAATGATTATACATAGGCAAAGTGACTAGGTGGGGACACTTAACTCTAACAAAGTGATAATTCAGGGGGACAATAAGGGACTATCAGGACCCCAATTATCTAGAGGAAGCGGGAGTTTCCAGGAGCCCATGACAATTTTGCAGTCCGAGTGTCCTCTCTAACGTCTAGAGTCTGGAAAGTCCCT
This sequence comes from Dipodomys merriami, assembly GCF_024711535.1. Taxonomy (NCBI): domain Eukaryota; kingdom Metazoa; phylum Chordata; class Mammalia; order Rodentia; family Heteromyidae; genus Dipodomys; species Dipodomys merriami. The sequence goes on along the minus strand of NW_027202406.1, from coordinate 120,733 downwards.
GTCTACAATCAATAGCAAGATGCCAAGATGGCATCCAAGTTACTTTGATTCAGAATCCATATTTTGCATCAAGAATGCCAGACGTGGGCTGGGAAGGAGGCTCAGTGGTAGAGTGCTTGCCTTGCATGCCTGAGGGTTCGATTCCTCAGCACCACATAAGCAAAAAGAAAAAAGCCAAAGAATGCCAGACGTCTAGGAACCAGCCAATAAAAGATGGGAATGCCGTGTGCATTCCCACTGACAAAACGTAGAGAATGGTGGAAATGCCCGCCCTTGTGGGCTGGCTACTCAATCTTCTAGAGAAGTGACAGTGCCCTAAAAGCGAGCCGTGGGGGAGGAGCACACTACTCAACAGGAGCTCTCTAAGGAAATCCACGGCAGGTGTGGCCTCCCCTGCTGTGAGGCTGGAGCAGAAGTACCTCGTGGCCCCGGCCGAAGGCAGGGTGGAAGTCACAGGAGCAGAGGGTAGGTCGGGAACTAGATTCCTTCCCTTCCACCATTCCAGAGTTCATCAGAGTGAGAGTGAGTAGGACATGTGTGTGCAATGCTCCAAAAGGGCACAGACAGGGTAGAGACAAAGCAAGCACGGGCTAGGACTCGCCCTTTGTCCCTAAGAGAGGAGCCATTTCCCTGCTGCTTCTCAGGAGCCAGGAGAGAAAGTCGAGGCTGCAGTAAAGCTTCCTGGGCACTGGAGACGCCGGTGCGGGCAGCCTGCAGTGGGCAGGGCCCGCGGCAGCCCCTGGGGCCTGTGCCGACTGGGACAAGGCCTCTGGGTCGGGGAGTGCGCCCTGGCCTGTGCCGACTGGGACAAGGCCTCTGGGTCGGGGAGTGCTCCCTGGCCTGCGTCTTGCTTTCCCAGAAGGGGCCCTTGGCTACGCGTGAGAGCGCAGTGGATGCTGAGCCTAGAGGCTGTGGCAGCAGGGCCGGGGCTGGGGGCCGGGGCTGGGGGCCGGGGGCCGGGGGCCGGGGGCCGGGGTCTGGGGGCCGGGGGCCGGGGGCCGGGGGCCGGGGTCTGGGGGCCGGGGGCCGGGGGCCGGGGTCTGGGGGCCGGGGGCCGGGGTCTGGGGGCCGGGGTCTGGGGGCCGGGGGCCGGGGTCTGGGGGCCGGGGGCCGGGGTCTGGGGGCCGGGGGCCGGGGTCTGGGGGCCGGGGGCCGGGGGCTGGGGGCTGGGGGCTGACTGGGGTGTGCGCCCTCTGTGCCAGACTCTGGGGACCGGCCAGGCCAGGTGAGCGTGGCCAGTGGCAGGACCTTTACTCTCCATACCTCCAGGATTCGTCCTGTTTTAGGGGTCTACCCAAAGCCCCACCCCCTTCCTGCTGCACCCCCTTCCTGCCGCACCCCTGCGGCAGAGTGGAACCGCAGCACCACCGACTCCCCAGACATCCGAGGCCCCAGCTGAGGGTCTGGAACTTAGGGCACCCCTGATTCACAAGGACCTCACGCACACCATGGGAAGATGCGTAACTTGACTTTGGAGAGGGAACACAGCCACACTGACCGCTTCCCTCCACCTCCAGGGGGTCCTCCGCTGTTCCTTGCGGCCAATGTGCAAACTCAGGGCCAAAGACCCCTTGTCACCCTGCCACCCCCCGTGTCCACCTCACTTCCCATCCCCGGGACCGTGTGGCGCCGGAAGGGCACCTGACACAGCTGCACAGCCAGCGAGGGGACGGGCTCTGGTGGGAAGGAGGAGGTAAAAGACTGGGCTGGCCATGCCGGTGGATGGGGAGGGCAGAGGGCCTGGACCTCAGATGACGCGCCCTCGGCCTTGCTGAGGAGGAGGGGTTCCCTCCACACCCCACGTCACAGGCACAGTGCGTGCGTCCTCGCTGCGAGGAGAGGGCGCTGCTGAGAGCCAGCCGAGGACAGGGCAGGAGGGGCCTCGGCTTCCTCAGCCAGCGCCCGCCCCGCCCACGAGCCTCCCGCCTGCACAAAAGTCCCCCTGAGCTCTGTCACAGTGTGGGGATCTGCCCTGCCCAGTGCCCACGCTCCAACCCAGGTCAAGAAGCAATACTGAAGGAGACCCCTGCTCTGTCTCTGGCATTGGTTCCTGTCTCTGACGTGAAAGGGTCTTTTACTGGGGAGAGGGTCACCTAGGTAACAGATCATCTGCGTTTGCATCCTCCAAGTTCTGACCGTGTTGGAATACCTGGAGGGTCAACGATCCTATCCGAGAACAAACTGCACACTGTCTGAGCCCTGGGCTCCAGGAGCAAGCAGAGTAAGAGGGCCCCAAAGCCTGGGCTCTGCCCTCAGTCAGTCAGCCCTGTCTGGGCCTGGTCTCCAAATTCCTCCAGGTAAGAAACCATCTGCAAATCTGTGTCCAGAGTCCTTGGGAAAGCCTGGAAAATAGGAGCCCTGTGTCCAGAGCAGCACTGAGTCCTTGGGAAAGCCTGGAAAATAGCACTGTGTCCATTTGGAAGTAGACCTGTGATTCTGCAGTGTCTCCCAGTCCAAGCCAGTGGACAGTGGTTCTTGTTGTGACTCACGGGGCCTGTCAGGACAGGGGCCAGGACTCGATTTCTGTAGCCATCTCCTAGCGGACACTAGCAGCTAGCAATGCTGGAGATCAGGTGCAGCAAGGGGCCCCAGCACACCAGGTCAGATGGGCCTCACATCTCCTCAGGCCCTTGCCACTCTGATGGTCTGGGATACCGACTGAACCCAAATGTTGGGCAAGGTCAGGACAAGCATCTGCAGAGCCCCTGGATCCCTCCCGTTCATCAGGACACCCCTGAAGCCAACGCTGGGCCTCCCTGTCCTCAGAGCCCATCTCCTCCATCCTGTAACAGCTAGCGTGGAGACAGTGTATGTCTCACAGGTGGGGACAGCTGTATGGGGCTGGTGTGTGTCTGCTGTGTGTGAACAGTGTGTGTGTGTGCATGTGTGCATGTGTGAACAGTGTGTGTGTGTCTGCTGTGTGTGAACAGTGTGTGTCTGCTGTGTGTGAACAGTGTGTATGTGTCTGCTGTGTGTGGACAGTGTGTGTGTGTGAAGTGTGTGTGAACAGTGTGTGTGTATCTATTGTGTGTCTGCTGTGTGTAGACAGTGTGTCTGTTGTGTGTGGATAGTGTATGTGTGTCTGCTGTGTGTGAACAGTGTGTGTGTGTGTCTACTGTGTGTCTGCTGTATGTAGACAGTGTGTGTGTCCATCTGGTGTGTGGAGATGGTGTGTGTCTGCTGTGTGTGAACAGTGTGTGTGTGTGTGTCTACTGTGTGTCTGCTTTGTGTGGACAGTGTATGTCTGCTGTGTGTGGACAGTGTGTGTCTGCTGTGTGTGAACAATGTGTGTGTGTCTGCTGTGTGTGGACAGTGTGTGTGTGTGTGTCTACTGTGTGTCTGCTGTGTGTGGACAGTGTGTGTGTGTGTCTGCTGTGTGTGAACAGTGTGTGTCTGCTGTGTGTGAACAGTGTGTGTCTGCTGTGTGTGGACAGTGTGTGTGTGTTTGCTGGGTATGAACAGTGTGTGTCTGCTGTGTGTGAACAGTGTGTGTGTCTACTGTGTGTCTGCTGTGTGTAGACAGTGTGTGTGTGTGTCTGCTGTATGTGAACAGTGTGTGTCTGCTGAGTGTAAACAGTGTGTGTGTGTGTGTCTGCTGTGTGTGGACAGTGTATGTGTGTGTCTGCTGTGTGTGGACAGTGTATGTGTGTGTCTGCTGTGTGTGGACAGTGTGTATATGTGTCTACTGTGTGTCTGCTGTGTGTAGACAGTGTGTGTGTGTGTGTCTACTGTGTGTCTGAGATGTGTGGACAGTGTGTGTGTCTGCTGTGTGTGAACAGTGTGTGTGTGTCTGCTGTGTGTGGGCAGTGTGTGTCCATCTGCTGTGTGGGCAGTGTGTGTCCTTCTGCTGTGTGTGGACAGTGTGTGTCCTTCTGCTGTGTGTGGACAGTGTATGTCTGTCTGCTGTGTGTGGACAGTATGTGTCCATCTGCTGTGTGTGGACAGTGTATGTCTGTCTGCTGTGTGTGGACAGTATGTGTCCATCTGCTGTGTGTGGACAGTGTGTCTGTCTGCTGTATGGATAGTGTGTGTCCTTCTGCTGTGTGTGGACAGTGTGTGTCTGCTGTATGGGCAGTGTGTGTCCGTCTGCTGTGTGTGGACAGTGTGTCCATCTGCTGTGTGTGTGGACAGTGTGTGTCCGTCTGCTGTGTGTGGACAGTGTGTGTCGGCTGTGTGGGCAGTGTGTGTCTGTCTGCTGTGTGTGGACAGTGTGTCCGTCGGCTGTGTGGGCAGTGTGTGTCTGTCTGCTGTGTGTGGACAGTGTGTGTCCGTCTGCTGTGTGTGGGCAGTGTGTGTCCGTCTGCTGTGTGTGGACAGTGTGTGTCCGTCTGCTGTGTGTGGACAGTGTGTGTCCGTCTGCTGTGTGGACAGTGTGTGTCCGTCTGCTGTGTGGGGACAGTGTGTCTGTCTGCTGTGTGGGGACATGAAGGAGCTAAGGACGGCATTGCTGGCTGGGAGCTGAGCCGATCCTCACCCTGGAGCTGAGCCTGGAGCCAAGGGGCTATTGGGGTGTGGAGAACCTGCTTGCTTTCGCTGTGGGGGACGTGGACTGGGCAGTAGCAGATGCTCGGAGCTGCGCTGTCCTCTGCCCATTGAGAAGGGCGTTGGACGGGGGCCCTCTCAGGGTGGGCTCCGCAGGGTGGCTCCTGCCCTGCTCCCACCAGCTTCCCCCAGGCCCTCCCTGGGGCTCCCAGAAGCCTCCACAGCCGCCTTCGCGCCCCTCAGCCCGGCCCCCATATGCCGCCAAAGCCTCCGTAAGTGGCAGGAGAGCTCCATTTCCCTCCGAAGACCACAGGGCAGCAGAGCTCAGGGCAGGGGCTCAGGCCAGGGCTGCACTCAAACTCTGACCTTCCCTTACTCTGGGACCTGGGCAGATATCCTCTGCACTTCAGACTCCTCGCCAAGAACATGGCCTTGGACTAGAGGGCCAGGTAACAGCAGACACTGTCCTCACAGAAGGATACTGCCCACACACAGCAGATGGACACACACTGCCCACACACAGCAGACACACACTGTCCACACACAGCAGACACACACACACTGCCCACACACAGCAGACACACACTGACCACACACAGCAGACACACACTGCCCACACACAACAGACACACACACACTGCCCACACACAACAGACACACACTGACCACACACAGCAGACACACACACTGCCCACACACAGCAGACACACACTGCCCACACACAGCAGATGGACATACACTGACCACACACAGCAGACACACACTGACCACACACAGCAGACACACACTGACCACACACAGCAGATGGACACACACTGACCACACACAGCAGACACACACACACTGCCCACACACAGCAGACACACACTGACCACACACAGCAGATACACACTGACCACACACAACAGACACACACTGACCACACACAGCAGATGGACATACACTGACCACACACAGCAGACACACACTGACCACACACAGCAGACACACACTGACCACACACAGCAGACACACACTGACCACACACAGCAGATACACACACACTGCCCACACACAGCACACACACACTGACCACACACAGCAGATGGACATACACTGACCACACACAGCAGACACACACTGCCCACACACAGCAGACACTGTCCCTACTCAGCACAGCAGTCTGTACTGTTCACCGTTCACCTCGGCTGAAGGTACACAGGACACAAGGTAATAGTGGAGAACAAGTCTGGAAGGTCATCCTCAACCACCTTGCCCAAATACATCCTTCACAAAAGTACTCAGCATGCTTAGCAAAATGGCTGGGTTTTATTTAGAAAGACTGGGAAGGTGGCTCCGTGGTAGAGTGCCCGCCTAGCATGAAGCCGTAAGTGACACTGTGGCTCAAGTGGTAGAGCGCTAGCCTGGAGCACAGAGAGGCTCAGGGACAGGGCCCAGGCCCTGAGCTCAAGGCCCAGGACCAGCAAAAAGCAAGAAGAAAGACCGTGAGAGTAGACTGAGGTTGCACAGTAAAGCCGGCAAAGCGCTGCCTTCCGAAGGACTAGGTCTCTGCTGGGTCTGCACATTTCCAGAGGCCAAGGCCTGGGGCGCTCTGTGCTTACAGCGCTCAGGCCGGCAGGGAGAGGAAAGGCCGTGGCAAGGCAGCCCCTCCTCTGCACAGGGTCTGGAAGGGGCAGCCGGGAGGCAGGGCCAAGTTCCTGTCCATCCTGTCCACCTGTTCTGTCGGCCATGTGGACAGCCGAGCCCAGCAAGGGCCAGACTGCGACGAGAGACCAGCACGGACATCCCAAGTGCTGTTTGCAAGCCAGGGTGTCCCCTCTGGGACACACAGCACTGGTCTGATTCTGACAACACGCAGGCCTAGATGCCACAACCAGCCAGGTCAGCCTGGGGTCACCAGGCTCCCAAGTGGGGTTTGTCTCCAGAGGCCCTGGCCTTCCCTCCTGCCTCACCCTGACCTTCTTCTGTCTCCAGGCAGGGCTTGGGCACCATGCCTGCTCAGGGCAACCACTCAGAGGTGACAGAGTTCATCCTGGTGGGCTTCCCAGGCTCCCTGGGGCTCCACCTGTCCCTGCTGGTGCTGTTCCTGCTGGCCTACCTGCTGACCATCACAGAAAACCTGATCGTGGTCACAGTGATCCGCTCCAGCCCCTCCTTGCACAAGCCCATGTACCTCTTCCTGGGCAACCTGTCCTTCCTGGAGGTGTGGTACATCTCCGTCACGGTGCCCAAGGTGCTGCTGGGCCTGGCCGCGCCCCGGTTCTGCCGCATCTCCTTCCCAGGCTGCATGGCGCAGCTGTACTTCTTCCTGGCGCTGGCCTGCACCGAGTGCTCGCTCCTGGGGGTCATGGCCTATGACCGCTACGTGGCCATCTGCCACCCCCTGCGCTACCCGGCCGTCATGAGCCCCGGCCTCTGCAGCCTCCTGGCGGCGGGCTCCTGGCTCTCCGGTTTCACCATCTCCCTGGGGAAGGTCTTCTTCATCTCCCGCCTGGGGTACTGCGGCCCCAACATCATGAACCACTTCTTCTGTGACGTGTCCCCACTGCTGAACCTGGCCTGCTCCGACATGTCGGTGGCAGAGCTGGTGGACTTCCTCCTGGCGCTGCTCATCCTGCTGGGGCCGCTGCTCCTCACCATCTTCTCCTACGCGGCCATCCTCAGCACCGTGCTGCGCATCCCTTCCGCCGACGGCCGGCAGAAGGCCTTCTCCACCTGCGCCTCACACCTGGCCGTGGTGGTGATTTTCTACTCAGCCTCCCTCTTCATTTACGCCCGGCCACGGGCCATCTACTCCTTCAACTATAACAAGCTGGTGTCCGTGGTGTACACCGTGCTCACACCCCTTCTGAACCCAGCCATCTACTGTCTGAGGAACCAGGAGTTTAAGCAGGCTTTGCACCGGGCCCTGCAGAGGGCAGCCCAGCTGCTGGGGCCTCCTCCTCGGCGGGGCTGGCAGCCAGAGCCAGGCGGGCTGCCAGGGGGGTCAGCACGCCCTCCCCTGGCCCCCGAGTCCCGGCTTCCAGCACCCGGCCGCCAGGCACTCACCTCCCCCGGAAGTGTGGACGTGGCCCGGCCTCTCAAGCTCTCCCTGATGCCCCAGTGCTAGCCCGGCAGCTCTTCCCACCTGGCCACGGTTAATGCTCGTATTGGCAGGAGCAGGGCAAATACTGACACCCCAGGGTGCAGACGAGGACACCAGAACAGAGACCCCCTGACCTGCACAGCACACCCGTGAGCACGCAGATCCTCACACCCAGCCCTCGTGATCTCTGCCGTGGGCCCTCCTTCCTGAGGGCCAGCTATCCAGATGGTACAAGCAGGGGCAGAGATTGCTCAGCAAGAGGAAGGGCAGGGGAGAGAGGACTGAGAATGACCAAGAATTCTTCTAAACAAACAAGATTCGCAGCCACCTGAGACTGACATGTCCACGTCAGCCCCAGAGTACCAGAGTCCACGGAGCCAGTGAGGCCTGGAGCCCAGCCCCAGCGCCGGCCACAGTCAGGCCCCCACCAGGAGCCCCATCCAGTCCCCCACCAGGAGCCCCCATCCAGTCCCCCACCAGGAGCCCCCGTCCAGTCCCCCACCAGGAGCCCCCGTCCAGTCCCCCACCGGGAGCCCCACCCAGTCCCCCACCAGGAGCCCCCGTCCAGTCCCCCACCGGGAGCCCCCTCCAGTCCCCCACCAGGAGCCCCCTCCAGTCCCCCACCGGGAGCCCCTGTCCAGTCCCCCACCAGGAGCCCCGTCCAGTCCCCCACCAGGAGCCCCCTCCAGTCCCCCACCGGGAGCCCCTGTCCAGTCCCCCACTGGGAGCCCCATCCAGTCCCCCACCAGGAGCCCCCTCCAGTCCTCCTCAGTGCCTCGGCCTTTAGGCCCTCCCCTGCTTTCCATGGCCAGATCACAAAACGCAGAGCCCTGGACACCTCTAGATACCTCTGGCTGCCCTCCAGGCAAACGTTTCCAGCACCACTACTAGGTGGTGTCTACAGAAGGCCCTGAGCCCAGCCAAGGCCTAAGCCACTGGTGTCCAAGCTGACCGTAAACCTGACTCAAGCGGTTGACCAGAGAGAGAGTTCAGTGCTTTCGTCTTGCCTGCTTCCTCTGCTTCTCCACAAACTACGAGGCCTAGCCTGCCTGCACCATTACCCCAGCTCCCCGCCCACGCCAGCAAGCCAGTGATGTGTGCAGGCCCCTGGCATCATGAGGACCCACGTCACCCCAGCCTGCAGTGGCAGCTGCATGCAGACCCAGAGCTACCTTGCTGACAACGTCTAGCATGTCCACCTGCGCAGTGGACACTTGGGAGTCTTGCGCTTTGCCATCGGGACTGTCACAGCATACAAGAGGTACCGAGGCCTCCTCGATGCCTGGGTATTGGGCTTAGCTGTGCGGAACCGACTCCATGATGACAGAGAGCTGGCTCCAAGTGCACAAGCCCCAGCCCGGAGCAGAGGCCTGTGAGTGAAGATACAGGGGTGCAGATACCAATGGAGGCACAAGTCCTGGTCCTCCAAGTCCTGGGAGGCTGGTGCCCCGTGGTCCGAGGTTAGTATGGCGTCTGTCTGTGTGCTGTTTGTCCTGAGGGAGATGCCTGCAGGAACCGAGAGAGGGAGGAGCAAGGCCAGGACGCGGGCAGCTCAGGCGTGAAGGCCACACAGACTTGACAGCTGTGAGACCCATCTCCACCCGCACTGCGCACTGAATGAGACGGAGCAGATGTGCCAGGAGACAGGTCTGAAAGCAGAAATGCATCACGCTTCAGAAGAGAGATACTTCTAAACCAAACTCCTGTGAGCTGCTCAGCACCGGCGGAACTGGCCTCCCATGCACTGCTTCATTGGTGAAGCACATGAAAGCCAGCCCTGGGTGTGAATTGCCCAGCCCCACAGAGACCAGGACCAGAACTCACAGCCTGGCTTTGGCACCAAACACGGGCCCAGTGCTTGTCCACAGTGAGGCCTGGCAGCTGATAAGACTAGGCACTGGCCAGCCACTGCGCTCCTAGGGGCAAGGAGCACTTGTGAGTCAGTCCTCATGCAAGTGGAGCCTGGGGAGGGGGGGAGGGCACAGGTGACCAGGGTCTCTGCTTACCCAAGGCTGGTCTGACTCTTCCACAGACATGGAGCCACCAAAGTGTCACCGACACAGGGTGAGATTTCCATTCTGAGGCCAGGGCTGGAGAGGACCATGCAGGGCAAGGGCTGAACTAGCCCAAGGAGGCACCAACAGAGGCGGCTCCCAAGGCACTGGCTGCTGGGAGGGAGGGAAAATTAGAAGCCATGGCCAACGCTTCACGGCAGGAGAGAGGTGGTAGTAGGGAGCCACAGAGGTAGAGATGGTGATGCAATCTCTTCACTGAGGAGAAAGGACCCGAGAAGGGGAAGAGCTGAAGGGGAAAGGGCAGGGCTACTTCAAAGCTCGGCACAGCACAGGGGCTCGTGGAGAGAGGAGGCTCTGGGGACAGCCAGTCTGCCCCAGCGCAGACCCCCGCCAGCCACTGGTCACTGCTCTGCTTCAGCCCTAGTGTGAGTTCTCACCCTCCATTTCACAGACCCCAGCCACGGCCGGTGTAGACACGAGTGCTCAGCCCCACTGCACCTGCAGCTTCTGTTCTCCGGCCCTCAGCAGAGATGCCCAAGCCCTCCTCCCCGGCCCATGCCACCCCGGGCAGGACCCTGCCCTGCTTCGTCCCAGTCAACGACCTCTTATCTGAAATGCTAAAAACAGAGGGGTACAGTTACACAGGTCAGGTAAAGAGCATATTCCTTTTCAACACCGTCTCTTCTTTATCTCCTAGCCTTACTAGATATGGACCAGCAGGCCTCTCGTTGTCCATAGGGTGAACCCCAAAATTTTATCAGGACCACTTTCACGCAGCCCTATACTGTGTCCATCCCTCACTGGGCACCGTCCACCCCTCCTGTGTCCATCCCTCACTGGACACCTGTCCACCCCTCCTGTGTCCATCGCTCACTGGGCACCATCCACCCCTCCTGTGTCCATCCCTCACTGGACACCCATCCACCCCTCCTGTGTCCATCCCTCACTGGGCACCGTCCACCCCTCCTGTGTCCATCCCTCACTGGGCACCATCCACCCCTCCTGTGTCCATCCCTCACTGGACACCATCCACCCCTCCTGTGTCCATCCCTCACTGGACACCGTCCACCCAGCTGTGTCCATCCCCCATTGGACACTGTCCACCCCTCCTGTGTCCATCCCTCACTGGGCACTGTCCACCCAGCTGTGTCCATCCCTCACTGGACACCGTCCACCCAGCTGTGTCCATCCCTCACTGGACACCGTCCACCCCTCCTGTGTCCATCCCTCACTGGACAACGTCCACCCAGCTGTGTCCATCCCTCACTGGACACCGTCCACCCCTCCTGTGTCCATCCCTCACTGGACACCGTCCACCCAGCTGTGTCCATCCCTCACTGGACACCGTCCACCCCTCCTGTGTCCATCCCTCACTGGGCACCATCCACCCCTCCTGTGTCCATCCCTCACTGGACACCGTCCACCCAGCTGTGTCCATCCCTCACTGGGCACCGTCCACCCCTCCTGTGTCCATCTCTCACTGGACACCCATCCACCCCTCCTGTGTCCATCCCTCACTGGACACCATCCACCCCTCCTGTGTCCATCCCTCACTGGACACCATCCACCCCTCCTGTGTCCATCCCTCACTGGACACCGTCCACCCTCCTGTGTCCATCCCTCACTGGACACCGTCCACCCCTCCTGTGTCCATCCCTCACTGGGCACCATCCACCCCTCCTGTGTCCATCCCTCACAGGACATTCATCCACCCAGCTGTGTCCATCCCTCACTGGACACCCATCCACCCCTCCTGTGTCCATCCCTCACTGGACACCATCCACCCCTCCTGTGTCCATCCCTCACTGGACACCGTCCACCCTCCTGTGTCCATCCCTCACTGGACACTGCCCACCCCTCCTGTGTCCATCCCTCACTGGGCACCGTCCACCCCTCCTGTGTCCATCCCTCACTGGACATTCATCCACCCAGCTGTGTCCATCCCTCACTGGACACTGCCCACCCCTCCTGTGTCCATCCCTCACTGGACACCATCCACCCTCCTGTGTCCATCCCTCACTGGACACCGTCCACCCAGCTGTGTCCATCCCTCACTGGACACTGTCCACCCTCCTGTGTCCATCCCTCACTGGACACCATCCACCCCTCCTGTATCCATCCCTCACTGGACACCGTCCACCCTCCTGTGTCCATCCCTCACTGGACACTGTCCACCCTCCTGTGTCCATCCCTCACTGGACACCATCCACCCTCCTGTGTCCATCCCTCACTGGACACCGTCCACCCAGCTGTGTCCATCCCTCACTGGACACTGTCCACCCCTCCTGTGTCCATCCCTCACTGGGCACCGTCCACCCCTCCTGTGTCCATCCCTCACTGGACACTGTCCACCCTCCTGTGTCCATCCCTCACTGGACACCATCCACCCCTCCTGTATCCATCCCTCACTGGACACCGTCCACCCTCCTGTGTCCATCCCTCACTGGGCACCATCCACTCAGCTGTGTCCATCCCTCACTGGACACTGTCCACCCCTCCTGTGTCCATCCCTCACTGGGCACCGTCCACCCCTCCTGTGTCCATCCCTCACTGGACACCATCCACCCCTCCTGTGTCCATCCCTCACTGGACACCATCCACCCCTCCTGTATCCATCCCTCACTGGACACCGTCCACCCTCCTGTGTCCATCCCTCACTGGGCACCATCCACCCAGCTGTGTCCATCCCTCACTGGACACCATCCACCCCTCCTGTATCCATCCCTCACTGGACACCATCCACCCCTCCTGTATCCATCCCTCACAGGACACTGTCCACCCCTCCTGTGTCCATCCCTCACTGGACACTGTCCACCCAGCTGTGTCCATCCCTCACTGGACACCATCCACCCAGCTGTATCCATCCCTCACAGGACACCGTCCACCCTCCTGTGTCCATCCCTCACTGGGCACCATCCACCCAGCTGTGTCCATCCCTCACAGGACACTGTCCACCCTCCTGAGTCCATCCCTCACTGGGCACCGTCCACCCCTCCAGTGTCCATCCCTCACTGGGCACCATCCACCCCTCCTGAGTCCATCCCTCACTGGGCACTGCCCATGCCTCGGTGCCAGCACCAGCCCCTCGGTGAGGATCTTGCCTGGGTCACTTTCACAGCTCGATTCTAGGTGTGTTTGTCTAGAGACAGCCCTGACCCAGTCAAGTCTCTCTAAGGCTACAGCACCATGGGCTGGGCCCTCAAGGGTGGAAGCGGCAGCAGAAGCCTCTACACAGGAAGCAGGGGTTGGTGGGGTTGGTGGGGGCCTAAGAGAGCTGGCACTTACTCAATCTGCTCCAGGAACACAGGACCTGGACACATTACATCATTTCCATTCTTGTCCAGAAGAGGCCGGGCCCAGTCCTGACCCCAGCTGTGCTCTGCCCACTGTGAGTCAGGAGCCAGGAGGTGCACACTGCAAACCTCGGGAGGCCTCTGACCCACGCTAGCCAGGTCCCTGAACTTGAGTGGCACCACCCCTACCCCCACATCCAGACGGGAATCTAAAGATGCCCTTCTGAATAACCCAGGAGGACCGAGGTGCTGACAGCTAGGGGGGGCGGGGGATGATCACTGCCAGAAAGGTGGCCTTGCACACAATTTCACCTTCTAGATCCTGCTTGTCTGCAAATCTGGGAAGGTCAAAGGGCATGCTTCAGCCTCAAGGGTGAGCCAGAAAAGATCCAACCCCCACAGATCCAGAATCGCTGAGGCCCTCAGTTAGAACAGAGTGCAGACTTCGAACTTAGAATCACAGACTAGATTTCCATGTGTCTGAAAGAAGAGCAAACGAAAGCCTCCCTCCTAGGGAAAATAATTCAGAGGAAGTGTGAATCATTCGTCAAACTACTCTTCAAGTACAGTGTTCAGCATATAAAGGTAGTCAGGTGTGTGAAGAAATCAAAGACAAGGTGTTGGAGTAATCAATATAATCATGATCAGGTGTTAAAAAACTGGAACACAGTTCTGCTTACTAGACTCAAAATACAGGAAAAGTAGAAGGTCAGAAAGATATGGATGGCTTGAGAAGCTCAGTGAAACTGATATCTGCAGAGTATCCTATCGAATGATAGAATGTGGGCACATTCTTTTCTAGGACATAAAAGAAATCCCAAAACTACAGCAATTAAAAGTAATATAAAATGATACAGGACTCTAGACACTCATACACAGTGAGACCAAGGGAAAGGAGCACAAAGGAGCAATACTTAGTGCATCTGATCATATAAAATAATACTCATTGAAATGGGAAAAAAAAGTTACTTAAGGCAAATGCTGGTGGCTCACGCCTGTCTGTCATCCTGGCTACTCAGGAGGCTGAGATCACAGTTCAAAGCCAGCCCAGGCAGAAAGTCCACAAGACTCTTGTCTCCAAATAACCACCTAAAAGCTAGTAGAGGTGTGAGTCAAGTAGTAGAGCACCAGCCTTGAACACAAAAGCTCAGGGGCAGTGTCCAGGTCCTGAGTTCAAGCCCCAGGACCAGCACAAATTAAAAAAAAAAAAAAAGAAAACTATGGATTAGACTATGTTGCTCATGAATATAGAAGCAAACGTTCTAAATAAATTCCATCCTGTAAAATCCAAAGATGGAAACAAAGCACAGTCCAAGTGTAGTCCACACTGGCATGTAGTGTTGGTGTAACATTTGACCATCGGTCAGGGCAACTCACACAGTACACAGCAAAAAACTAAACCACAGACTCTTCTCACTCAATGCAGAAAAACAAACTAGAGCATCTATTCCCCCCAAAAGAAGAAACAGGATACGGGATACCTCACCCCGGTGATAAACAGGAAGCCCCGCTGAAGCCCCACCAACAGTGAGCTCCAGCGGTTCTCCAATTCAGAGCAAACGCAGCTCCACTCCCGCCACTGGAGCCAGCCCTGCTCCAGAGAATGTAGACAGCCCAATAAGGGGAAAGGGAGTAAAGGTGGTCCTGGTGGGTTAAGAGGTAAAAACTCTCTTGTGGACAAGATGATCAGCCGAGGAGATACTCCAATAAAATTCTTTAAAGGCACTAGAAGTAATACACTATTCAGCAAGTTTGCAAGATGTAATTTTCAGAAATTAACAGTATCAAATGTAACACATATCCTACAAAATTAAGAAAAGTGAGGGAAAATGGGGTTGGGAGGAAGGGGAGAGGCTTCAAAGGGTGACATTGAGCCAATGCCAGTGGCTCACACCTGTCAGGAGGCTGAGATCTGAGGATCGCGGTTCAACCCAGCCCAGGCAGGAAAGTCCATGAGACTCTTATCTCCAATTAACCACCAGAAAACCAGAAGTGGTGCTGTGGCTCAATGGGTAGAGTGCTCACCTTGAGCTGAAGAGTGCAGGGACAGTGCCCAGGCCCAGAGACCAAGACCCACGACCAACAAAAAAGAAAGAAAAGGAAGAAAGGAAGAAAGAAAAAGAAAGAAAGAACAACAAACTCTCCTAGTTGTATACTATATCATTTACACAAGGCTAGTTATGTTTTACAAATAATCTTCAAATAAGCATAGGAAAATGATTTACTCCTATCAGTCACTGAAGAAAAAAATAATTGCTTAGAAATTAGTCTTTCATTAAGAAGGAAAAAATCAGCTGGGCGCAGGTGACTCACTCCTATAATCCTAGGTACTTAGGCTGAGATCTGAGGATCACTGTTCAAAGTCAGCCTGGGCAGAAAAGTCCCCGTGAGACCCTTATCTCCAATTAACTACTCAAAAACCGGAAGTGGCACTGTTGTTTACTTTGGGTTAAGCAAAATTTTTTTAAAATAAAAGCAAAAGCAAAATTCACATGTGTAAAAATGGCTTTGTGACTTAAAATCTTCAAAAGAAACAGCTGAGTTAATGAAAAAATGAAATAAAATATTTCCAAAGCATGTGTTTAAAATCAATTTGAACCTTTTGATTAGACAGCTTGTATCCAAAACTGAATAAGGCAAAACAAAATCACATTTCTAAATAGCATATAATTTGAATAGACATTTTACCAAAGAATATAGTATAATAGCATGTTTGAAATCTCTGGTAACTAGAGAAAGAATGTCCATTCATGACAATCTTTAAAAAAAATAAATTCCAGCCAGGTACTGATGGCTCACGCCTGTAATCCTAGCAACTCTGGAGGCTGAGATCTGAGGATCATAGTTTGAAGTCAGCCCTGGCCAGGAAAGTCCATGAGACTTATCTCCAAATAACCACCAAAAGGCCAGAAGTAGAGCTGTGGCTCAAGTAGCAGAGTACTAGCTTTGAATGAAAAAACTCTGAGACAGCACCTAGACCCTGAGTTCAAGCCTCAAGTATGACATACACACACACACACACACACACACACACACACACACACACACACACACACACACACACACAAAACCTGAGGCTTAAACTTGACTAAAGAAAGACCTCTGTAGAGACGAGGCCTCTACAATAGAAACTGTAAGAGAAAGGAAACTGAAGAAGACATTGAAGAAAGACTCGGTGTTCACAGACCGACAGTTATAAAAATGGCTATACCTTCAAAGCGATCTACAGAGTCGGTGCAATCCCTGTCAAAATCCCAATGTTATCCTCATTGAGAAGAAGATTCTGAATAGCCAAACACTCCTGGGGAAAAAAAGAACACCGCTGGGAGTATCCACATCAGACTTCAGGTCTTACTACAAAGCCATAGTAACACAAACAGCACGGTACTGACACAAAAACAGACCAATGAACCAGAAATCCCAGAAATAAACCCCACAGCTACCACCATCAGATTTTTGACAAAGATGCCAAAAGCATATGTAGGAGAAAAGAATGTAGGAGAGGGAACAGCTTACACTAAGCAAAAGGAAAGAAATGCGTATCACCTGATGTGGAAGAAATAGTTGTATTGTCAAAGCTCATAGAATTCACAAACATGATAGACCATGATAATGACAATTTGCCTTGTGAAGGTTAAAATGTGTTTGTGGGATGTGAAGGGTAAACAAAGGAGGAGGCTGCAATGCTTGATGAGAAATGTACTCATTATCTTGCCCATATAATTGTAACCCCTCTGTACAGTATGTTCACAAAAAATAAAAATAAAATTTTTTTAAAAATGTGTTTGTGACTTTAAGTAACACTATCCCACAATACTGTGAAATGTGTGAAATTTGTGTAATCACTTAATCTCAATAAAAAAAAATTTTTTTAATTTAAAAAGAATCTCTAGGAGACTGAAACTAGATCCATGTCTCACATCTCATACTAAAAACAATTCAAAGTGACAAACAACTGGTGACTGGATTTCAAAAATGTGGTGTATGTATATGATGGAGTAGAATTGAGCCATAAAGATGTGCTGGTGGCACATGCCTGGAACCCTAGCTACTCAGTGGGCTGAGCTCTGAGGATCACAGTCTGAAAGGAGCCCAAACAAGAAAGCCCATGAGACTCTTCTCTCCAATTTACCACTAAAAAGCCAAAAACAGAGCTGTGGCTCAAGTGGCAGAGTGCTATCCTCAAGTAAAACAAACAAACAAAAACAAAAAATCCTCAGGGACAGCACTGAGTTCGAGTCCCAGGACTGGCATAAAGAAAAAGAAAAAGAAGAACCCATGTTATTTATCTTGCAAAAAAATGAATGGAACTGGAGAGTGTCCTGTTAAGAAAGATAGATGTGGGCTGGGAAAGTGGCTCGGTGGTAGAGCGCTTGCCTAGCATGCACGAAGCCCTGGGTTCGATTCCTCAGTACCACATACACAGAAAAAGCCGTAGGTGGTGCTATGGCTCAAGTAGTAGAGTGCTAGCCTTGAACAGAAGAGGCTCAGGGACAGTGCCCAGGCTCCGAGTTCAAGCCCCAGGACTGGCAATAAAAAAAAAAATAGATCAAGCTTAGAAAGACAGACAGTAGCATATTTTCACTTATGTGGAATGTAGATCTTAACATTTATTATTTTTTGCCAGTCCTGGGCCTTGAACTCAGGGCTTGGGCTCTGTCCGTAACTCTCTCTATGCTCAAGGCTAGCACTCTACCACTTGAGCCATAGCGCCACTTCCAGCTTTTTCTGCCTATGTGGTACTAAGAAATTAACCCAGGGCTTCATGCATGCTAGAGAAGCACTCTATTATTAAGCCACATTCCCAGCCCACATCTTAACATTTTTATATGAATATTAAAAATGGTAATGCTATAATTATACAAATATTGTGGTATATTACTATTATATGTAATGGTTGTAAAGGGCAACTCTGTCAGAGAAAACAGTAGCTGGGAAAAGGAAAGGATATGTATATGAAGATAGCATAACAAAACCAATCAAAGATTGTTTTTAAAAAGTCAGGGAGGAGGCGATTGAAAAATAATAGCTGGGCATCCATAGCTCTCACCTGTCATCCTAGCTACTCAGGAGGCTGAGATCTGAGGATCACAATTTGAAGCCAGCCCGGGAATGTGAGTGTGAGATTCTTCTCTCCAATTAACCACCAAAAAACTGGAAGTGAAGCTATAGTGCAAATGGTAGAGTAATAGCCTTGAGCACAAAAATGCCAGGCCCTGAATTCAAACCCCCGAACTAGAGGAGAAAGAGAAGGAGAAGGAGGAAGAGGAGGTGGGGGAGAAAGGAGAAGGAAGAGGAGGAGAAGCAGAAGGCGAGGGGGAGGAGGAACTTGTGGCCACTGGGAGGAGGCTGGCCTCAACAGCCATGTGACTAGCCCCCGTGATTACACAAAACCAAACAATTCACATTTGCTCTGGTCTCATCCGACATAGCTTAAGACCTAAGAGACACACACTGGTCATGTCTCCTTCGAATTGAGAGCTGTTGGAGGTGTGGTGTGGCCACAGGGCGCAGGGCCACCATCTGCAAGGCGGACCCTCAGTCCTGGGCACTGCTAGCTGTTAGCAGTCCTTGGGCCAGATGCGCTGAGTTCCACAGAATGCTCCTAAACCCAGGATCCAGGGAAATCCCACCGACATCCCAGTGGCAAATGAAGAAGAGGTGTTCCACTCACTGGACCTCAGGAAAGGAGGGCTGGACGCCGGCCTGGTCCGCAGCGGTGGCGTGGGAAGGTAGTGCCCCATGCCGGCAGGCCACTCTGGAGGGCCTGCAGCCGCTCACAGCGGAGAAGGGGGCGCAGCGCAGCCCGCCGCCAACACCACTGGCTGAGTCTAAACACGCAAGTACACAGGCCCGCGGCCTGCGTCCAGCAGAAGCTCACAGTGCACTCTTGGCTTCTTTCCCAATTGCACAAGAGCATCAGAACAGTGTTGTTTATCGTAGCCCCAAACTGGAAACAATGTTCCTGTCCCACAGTCATGGGGACCAAAGCGCCATGATCTGCTGACACAGCACACCCAGTGGGTGGTAGGACACGGTAGAGCTTCCCACAGGCCTCTGCCAGGGAACCAGCAGACCACCGCCACAGAGAGGCCAGCGCACCCGGGTGTGAAGGGAGGGAGGCCAGGGCGGGTGTGAGGTGGAGGCCAGGGCAGGTGTGATGGAGGCCAGGGTGGGTGTGATGGAGGCCAGGGCAGGTGTGATGGAGGCCAGGGAGGGTGTGATGGAGGCCAGGGCGGGTATGAGGTGGAGGCCAGGGCAGGTGTGATGGAGGCCAGGGAGGGTGTGATGGAGGCCAGGGCAGGTGTGATGGAGGCCAGGGCGGGTGTGATGGAGGCCAGGGCGGGTGTGATGGAGGCCAGGACGGGTGTGATGGAGGCCAGGGCAGGTGTGATGGAGGCCAGGACGGGTGTGTGATGGAGGCCAGGGCGGGTGTGAGGTGGAGGCCAGGGCGGGTGTGAGGTGGAGGCCAGGGCGGGTGTGATGGAGGCCAGGGCGGGTGTGTGATGGTGGCCAGGGCGGGTGTGAGGTGGAGGCCAGGGTGGGTGTGATGGAGGCCAGGGCGGGTGTGATGGAGGCCAGGGCGGGTGTGATGGAGGCCAGGGTGGGTGTGATGGAGGCCAGGGCGGGTGTGATAGAGGCCAGGGCGGGTGTGATGGAGGCCAGGGCGGGTGTGATGGAGGCTGCGGTCATGTTCGGCATATGACTGCTCGTGAAATCACACCTTCATGGCTTGACAGTCTTCTAAATGTTTTTATGTTTTTATTGTAAAGATGCTGTACAGGGGTTACAGTTACATGAGTAGGGTAATGAGTACATTTTCTACCGAGCATTGTTACCCCCTCCTTTGTTTTCCCGTACCATCCCTTCCCTCCCCATCTCCCCAACTCCCCCACTCCCTGAAGTTGTAAAGTTCGTTTTCAACACAGTGTCTTGTACATCTCATTGTTACAATGGGTTAGCCTGTATCCTAATTTCAGCATTTTGTTATTTCCCTTCCTCTCCCCAAATTAGAAAAGATGCAGGGCACTGGAATCAACTACAGTGAAAACTGGGGTTATACCATGGGGGAAGAACATACAAAAGAACAAAAAAAAATCACCTAGTATATTATAAGTACATTAAAAACAACGCAAGAAAAATAAAACCTCATGTCCCTATCTTGGGGTTCATTTCACTTAGCATCGTCTTATTGGTCATATGGGCATAGCTTTTGGCCTTTTCTGTTTGTCCTAGATGTATACTAGCTATTGCAAATGTTTAAAAAGTTTACACACCCAGAAAAACTACCAAGTTCCTTCCAAACACAGCTTGTGGAAGAACACGGCAATGACTCCTCCCAGAGGGGAGAGGCAGAGTCTGCTGGTGCACTGGTCATGTCTGGGAAGGCTTTCCTCCCGGCTCAGGGCCTGACAGACAGGGGACCACGGCGAGCCTGGCACCACCACAGGGGGACGCAGCCACAGGCTCCTTCAGGAAAACCCCACCAGACCAGGCAACAACCCGATTTGCCAGGCCCCTCTTCCGACAGTCCCGGCCCCGGGGAGCACTTTGGGATGAGCCTGCCTCCCCCTGGCTCCCCACTTGCTGCAGTCTACACCCCATCCCTCAAGAGAGCTCATCATCTGACTCACAATTAATCAACTCCTCTGAGCCAAACCCCGTGGTGAATTTGAAGCATTATAATTGGAATTATAATTATAATTATTCATGATGACACCCTGGACCTTTCCCTTCCTAATGAGCTGGCCGGCAACTTCCTGACAGAGTGGGTGAGTGGTGTCAGCCCCTGCTGCTTTCTTTTAATGGAGCTACAGGGAAAACCACACAGGGTCCCCTGGCTATCACAGCTTCTCACAAAAATTGGCTGCAATGTTTGTAAGCTGTAAGTTTGATTGAGCACTGAGAGGTTTGTGCCGTATTCTCCAGTGGCCTAATGCACACAAACTTTTTCATCAGAAACAGAGCTCAAAATAAAAACATCTATCACACACTGCTCCCAGCCCCAGGGTGGAAGAGGTCAAAGAAGGGGCGCAGGACGGGCCCTGGGGACGCGGGACCTCAGAGCGGCCCTGCAAGGGGTCGGCTCCCTACAGGTGAAACCGCTGCCACCTGCTGCGTGGAGAGGCCTGTGGAGAACGGCAAACAGAAGGCCAAGGTTCCCAGGGCTGAACTGCAGCACCGGCCCCAGCCAGGCCTGACCAGAGCCTTCAGACCAGAAGGACACATGCCCCTCAGCAGTGCCCCATAGGCATTCCCCGGCAGGCCTCCCCGCGAGGGGTCTTGGTAAATGTCTCCAGAAATTGTCCTATCAACAGGTGTGCTCTCAGCAGATGTCTCCCAGATGTATCTCCGATCAGCAGGAGACTAACAAGGCTCAAGGACACAGTAGCTGCGTTACAATAGCCCAATGAAGAAAGATGGGAAAATGAAGACATTTGAGTAGGAAAAACATGCAGAACCTCTGGGACAGTATTAAGAGACCAAACCTAAGAACCATGGGCATAGAAGAATGAGAAGTATGGTCTCAGATGTAGCTCAGTGGAAAAGCAGTTGCCTAACAAGTACAACACTCTGAGTTCCAGCCCCAGTACCAGAAAAGAAAAGAAGAAAAATGAGAAGGAGTGTAATAAAATAATAGGTGGAGAAACTGCCCAAATCTTGATAAAGCAACAGCCATCCAGGGATAAGAGGCCTTTAGAACACTCAACAGCCCAAACCAGAAAACAACCACTCAAAGGTAATCATCAGCCAGGCACCAGTGGCTCACGCCTGTAATCCTAGCTACTTAGGAGGTTGAGATCTAGGAATCATGGTTCAAAGCCAGTCTGGGCAGGAAAAGTCCATGAGATTCTTATCTCCAATTAACCACCAGAAAATCAGATATGGCGCTGTGGCTCAAGTGGTAGAGCACTCACCTTGAGCTAAAGAGTGCAGGGACAGCACCCAGGCCCAGAGTTCAAGCCCTATGACTGACAAAAAAAAAAAAAAGGCAATCATCAGTAAGGTATTTAGTGTGCAGAAGAAAGAAAGCATACCGAAAGCGGCATAAGACAAACACCAGGACATTTGCCATGGAGCCTCATCAGAACGATAGCAGATCTCTCAAGTGAAACCTTGTAAGCCTGGATGGCGACAAATAATGCATTTCAAGTTCTGAAAGTAACCACTCCAACCTAGAGCATACTGTAACTAGTGAAGCCCCTGCCCCCGGGACCCTGAGGCCCAGCCCAAGAGGCTGCTGCCTGCGGCCCTCAGGAAGCCGCCCGCGGCAGCTGCGGCCCGCAGCTCCACCTCCTGGTCTGTGGGCTGATCCAGCCACGGGTGAGTGAGCTGTCCCGGGCCCTGTGGACAACATCCTATGCCCTGCGCCCTGCTCTACACACAGGGCCACCACCAGCCAGAGGGCAGCCTGGCAAATCCAACACTAAGAGAAGATGTCCACTCTGTCCAGGTGAAGGACATCCTAGGGGCCTCGATGGCCCTTTTCTCAATGTTCCTTCGTAAAATAGCACTTTGTGCAGATACATGCTGCGAAGAAGCACCGGGGACAGTGGCGAGGCCACTGTGGCAGCACACATGTGGTCCCCAGGTCAGCAGGACGTCTTGCAGGCTCACACCCTCTGACTGACCACAGGACCCTGCAGGCCGCAGGGGCCACCGAGTGAAACAAGAAAACGGAAACTTACTGCAAAGCCAGACACTTCCAATACGACATCCAGTCACTCAACAACCAACCAACTCCAAGACCAGACACGCAGGAACCCAGACCTTCAGAAATAAAACCCCATCACCTCTTGGAGCTCTCGTGCCAGGAAGCAGTCTCGGCCTCTCTGCGAAGTCCTTGGGGCTTTCCAGCGCTAACCTTCCAGTCATGCAGTCTTCACCCAGGCCAGGCTTCATGCCTGCAACACTTTGGGCCGGCCTGTGGTGTTGGACACAGGTCAGGGCTCCGCCCCAGGGGCCGGCCTGTGGTGTTGGACACAGGTCAGGGCTTTGCCCTGGGGGCTGTG
Organism: Dipodomys merriami; assembly: GCF_024711535.1. Lineage (NCBI taxonomy): Eukaryota > Metazoa > Chordata > Mammalia > Rodentia > Heteromyidae > Dipodomys > Dipodomys merriami. Next base: position 97,845 of record NW_027202406.1, on the reverse strand, counting down.
CCGTGGTGTTGGACACAGGTCAGGGCTCCACCCCCGGGGGCTGTGCCGTGGTGTTGGACACAGGTCAGGGCTTTGCCCCGGGGGCTGTGCCCCATGGTGCCCTTGTCTGTGGAGCTCGATCCTTGGTCTGGGTCCAGGGGCTTGCTCCTACCTCTTTCAAATAGTGTCAGTCCTGTTGCTGGGACGTGAACATGGGTAAAAGTCCATTGAATGCTTTATAAGAACTAGAGAACACATGTCAGAAGAGCTGCATGTGCAGACAGACCATCCAGCGCCGCACCAACCCTGACCCCTTGTGCTCAGTGCTGACGCCCCATCCCACCAACACTGACCCCTTGTGCTCAGTGCTGACGCCCCATCCCACCAACCCTGACCCCTTGTGCTCAGTGCTGACGCCCCATCCCACCAACCCTGACCCCTTGTGCTCAGTGCTGACGCCCCATCCCACCAACCCTGACCCCTTCTGTTCAGAGCTGACGCCCTATCCCACCAACCCTGATGCCTTCTGCTCAGTGCTGACGCCCCATCCCACCAACCCTGATGCCTTCTGCTCAGAGCTGACGCCCCATCCCACCAACCCTGACCCCTTCTGCTCAGTGCTGACGCCCCATCCCACCAACCCTGACCCCTTGTGCTCAGTGCTGACGCCCCATCCCACCAACCCTGACCCCTTGTGCTCAGTGCTGACGCCCCATCCCACCAACCCTGACCCCTTCTGCTCAGTGCTGACGCCCCATCCCACCAACCCTGACCCCTTCTGCTCAGTGCTGACGCCCCATCCCACCAACCCTAATGCCTTCTGCTCAGAGCTGACGCCCCATCCCACCAACCCTGACCCCTTCTGCTCAGTGCTGACGCCCCATCCCACCAACCCTGACCCCTTCTGCTCAGTGCTGACGCCCCATCCCACCAACCCTGATGCCTTCTGCTCAGTGCTGACGCCCCATCCCACCAACCCTGACCCCTTGTGCTCAGTGCTGACGCCCCATCCCACCAACCCTGACCCCTTGTGCTCAGTGCTGACGCCCCATCCCACCAACCCTGATGCCTTCTGCTCAGCAGCTTGGCCCTGATGCCTCCATGTTGTCTTGCTCTCCGACAGATCTGTCCTTTGATTCTCATGACCCTTCCCATCAGTGTCCACACCCAGACACTTCTGCCCTACGGTAACTTCGTCCACAGCTGCTCGGACCAAAGCTTTCAGACACTGGTTTCCAGCCAGGCGGGATCTCCAGAGAAACCCAAACCAGTGGCATAGAAACCGCCACAGCGCACAGGTGCCCACGGACCATGGAGGGTGCACTCACCCTACAATGTTCCTACAGATGATGCAATAAGCAGTTTAGTGGCAGAGCTGGTGACTCAGAGTCTGCTACCTCAGAGTGATCCCAAGACGTCAATCAAGACATGAGGGTCTGAAGCCACGCTGAGCAGAGCCGTATGCTCCACGCACAGAACACGACAGATAACCAGAGCAGACCATAGCATCACTGAGTGACTTAGAGAACATCCCAGGTCAGACACTGGATAAATACAGTCTTTTGTCTGACTCCAATCTCAGACCTGACACCCAGCTTCCCTCTAGCCCAACTCAGAACCCTGGGATTGATTTTGATATTGAGGAGTTCTTTCCAGCCTCAAATATCCAGACTCAGACAGAAGAGAGAGGGCTGAGCACCATGACCCCGAGCCAGTCTTGGAGTCACTGGACGCAGAGACCCAGACCGACTTCCTGTTCGCAGACCCCTCTGCTCAGCCCTATGGCTGCAAGGGGAGCTGAATTTCTTAGGCCTGGAGATGTTTGACACACAGACACAGGCTTACTTGAACTTCTTAGTCAGTGGTCCTCAGCTGCCCTAGGAAGCCTTCTGAAACACTGCAGCTTCTCCGTGAGCATCAACTCCTCCGACACAGAGACGCAAACCAAAGGACCCTCGGTACCAGACGCACACCTGCTCCGGAGAGCAAGGCCCAGTCCAACAGCACAGGGATACGACCATGAGTTCTGGCTTTGAAGCAAGGTGCCACATCGACCATGAGCTGTCCATAAGATGTTCTTCACCGGCAGTGAAACTCAGCCACGAACAACTTTGTCATGGCCAGTTCAGCTCTGTGTGTGAAGTTGAACGCAGTCTCCAACCTCTGAACACAAGTCTGCCATGGATGGTACTCGCTCCTTGGAGCCTGAGAACACAAAACAGTGCTGATGGCGCTGGCGTGGAAGGTAGTGACCATGACCGTTCATTCTCTCATTTCTCTGCCTTTTATACTTGTTAAAACAAAAATTGTGTATAAATGTGAGTGCACTGTAAAGTGTAAGATGTTAAAGAGAAAGGAGAGGTGGGCCCTGCTGAAGATTCTCCTGAATATCTGAATACGTTCCGGGTGTTGCTGGAATCTTGAGTTGCTGGGACTCTGCTGTGTATGCTGCCATATTAAACAGATGATTGTTGGTTAGATCTTCAGAATGTGCTGGCTGATCAACTCAAAGAAGCCGGAAGGGGCCAGTGATCTTTTTGCTGTGACGACCTTAAGATCACCAACATTAGAAATTGCTCTTCCTTTTTTTTTTTTGGGGGGGGGGTCTGGTCGTGGGGCCTGAACTCTGGGCCTGGGCGCTGTCCCTCAGCTCTTCAGCTCGAAGCTAGTGCTCTACCACTTGAGCCACAGTGCCACTTCCGGCTTTTTTCTTTTTGCTTATGTGGTGCTGAGGAATTGAACCCAGGGCCTCATGCATGCAAGGCAAGTGCTCTACCACTGAGCCATCTTCCCAGCCCAGAAATTGCTCTTCCTTTAGCTCTTGGCAATAACTGCTTTCTGAGCCCTGTTTGCACCTGGCACTAAGTCAGGGGCTTTCCTTGCTCAATTTTCCCCTTCAGGTGTTGGTGTTTGTTTTCTGTGACCCCCAGCCACAGAGGGAATCAAAGCCACTGCAGTGAGCTAACCCTGCCCCCCCAGGGACACGGGGTCCCACAGAACCTGGGGTCTGGCCGGTGGCCCTGGGTGCATCTCCTTGGGGTTGATGTCAGTGGTGCTGTGCCACGGCAGCCATGAGGAGCATGGCATGCACCCCAGACCCGTGACTTCAGTCCAATTCGGAGACTCCCGGCAAAGCCCAACTGAGGAGTTCTAGAAAATTCCTCAGAACTGCCAAGCTCACCAAAAACAAGGTAGGCTGAGAAATAATCACAGTCAAAAAAAGCCAAGGAGATCGTACACAGCATGGAAGGAGAACATCCAAGAGCACGGGGAAAATATGAACAAACCAACACTCAAGTTACAGCAACAGATCAGCAGTGGTTCGTTGACAGAACTGACGGACACTCCAAAGTCAGGTGCAAAGAGAGGTACATCGAAAAGCGTGCTGCAGAGAGCCCATTAGCAATGAAGCCCATCTTCGTGCAGGGCTCTGGTGACCCTCCGCTGGGCCACCGGAGGGCACCCACAGGCTAGAGATCACCGCAGGACCCTCGGCCCTGCTGTCTCCACAGAGACAGCATCCCGGAGCCCAAACCCCAATCCACAGACGCTCTCCTGTCCGTGCCCTCAAGGCCTGGTCCTCCTCAGCCAGGGCCCTGGCTTGCCTCCAGGTGCTAACAACTCCTGCCCCTGAGGGCTGGGCTCCACCTGGAGGCCAGCGAACAAAGGAGATGCAACACAGAGGGAGGCGGGGCCCCCTGGGCGCAGCACACCCCGCACAGGGCATGGCTGCTCTCTGGGGGGCGCAGGGCACAGGGCATGGCTGCTCTCCAGGGGCGCAGCTCACACCCCACACAGCACAGGGCATGGCTGCTCTCTGGGGGGCAGGGCACAGGGCATGGCTGCTCTCTGGGGCGCAGGGCACAGGGCATGGCTGCTCTCTGGGGGGCAGGGCACAGGGCATGGCTGCTCTCCGGGGGCGCAGGGCACAGGGCATGGCTGCTCTCTGGGGCGCAGCTCACACCCCACACAGCACAGGGCATGGCTGCTCTCTGGGGGGCAGGGCACAGGGCATGGCTGCTCTCTGGGGCGCAGGGCACAGGGCATGGCTGCTCTCTGGGGCGCAGGGCACAGGGCATGGCTGCTCTCCAGGGCGCAGCTCACACCCCACACAGCACAGGGCATGGCTGCTCTCTGGGGGGCAGGGCACAGGGCATGGCTGCTCTCTGGGGGGCAGGGCACAGGGCATGGCTGCTCTCTGGGGCGCAGGGCACACCCCACACAGCACAGGGCATGGCTGCTCTCTGGGGGGCAGGGCACAGGGCATGGCTGCTCTCTGGGGCGCAGGGCACAGGGCATGGCTGCTCTCTGGGGCGCAGGGCACAGGGCATGGCTGCTCTCCAGGGCGCAGCTCACACCCCACACAGCACAGGGCATGGCTGCTCTCTGGGGGGCAGGGCACAGGGCATGGCTGCTCTCTGGGGCGCAGGGCACAGGGCATGGCTGCTCTCTGGGGGGCAGGGCACAGGGCATGGCTGCTCTCTGGGGCGCAGCTCACACCCCACACAGCACAGGGCATGGCTGCTCTCTGGGGGGCAGGGCACAGGGCATGGCTGCTCTCTGGGGCGCAGGGCACAGGGCATGGCTGCTCTCTGGGGGGCAGGGCACAGGGCATGGCTGCTCTCCAGGGGCGCAGCTCACACCCCACACAGCACAGGGCATGGCTGCTCTCTGGGGCACAGGGCACAGGGCATGGCTGCTCTCTGGGGGGCAGGGCACAGGGCATGGCTGCTCTCCGGGGGCGCAGGGCACAGGGCATGGCTGCTCTCCAGGGGCGCAGCTCACACCCCACACAGCACAGGGCATGGCTGCTCTCTGGGGGCGCAGGCAGGACCAGCCTCTCCATCCAGGGAGCTCCTCCCTCCATCCCACCCCACTCTTTTCCTTCCGGTGTTTGCTTTTGCCCTGATCTGCGATACTGTGGTTGAAAATGTTACCGAAATCACTTTGCTTGCGTCTTTTATGGTTTCCGTTTGACAGGCAATGCGGGGCCCCCGTCTGCTCAGCTCTATCCGAGCAGACACCAGCCCGAGGCTGGGCTGTGAGGCAGCTCCGAGAGGCCGTTTCCTGCGAATCTGGTGCAAAGCTCCAGCAGACACCGCACCAAGGAACTGGCGTCAGACGCTCCCCACGCAGCAAAAGCCCTGACCAGCACCCGCTGCCGGTCTGCGCCGGAAGTGCCCCTCCATCCGCGTAGCCAGGGTACATTTTGATGTTCAACGTGCCCCATGTTGTCCCAAGGTGTGGAGCTCAGGGTTAGCACTGAATCCAATGCACCAAGGCACAGAGAGGGCCAGACTGGTCATCCTGTGCCAGGCCCAGAGAAGACAAGCCACGTGGGATGGGAAAGGCATCAAAAGAAAACAGAAGCCAAAGAAGTTTAAGCTTTAAAGATTTGAGTCCTTAGCTGAGGACGGTAGAATGCTGCAGAAAGGAAAGAATGAAAATAGGAGGGAGGGAGGGAAGAGAGGGAAGGAGGGAGGAAGGAAGGAGGGAGGGAGGAAGGGAGGGAGGGAGAGAAGGAAGGGAGGAAAGGAGGAAGGGAGGGAAGGAAGGGAGGGAGGAAGGAGGGAAGGAAGGGAGGGAGGAAGGTGGGAAGGAAGGGAGGGAGGAAGGGAAGGAAAGAAAGAAGGAGGGAGGGAAGGAGGGAGGGAGGGAAGGAGGGAAGAAAGGAAGGGAGGGAAGAAGGAAGGAAGGAAGGAAGGAAGGAAGGAAGGAAGGAAGGAAGGAGGGAGAGAAGGAGGGAAGGAAGGAAGGAGGGAGGAGGGAAGGAAGGAGGAAGGGAGAAAGGGAGGGAAAGAAGGGAGGAAGGAAGGGAGGGAGGAAGTAGGGAAGGAAGGAGGGAGGGAGGGAAAGAAGGAGGGAGGGAAGGAGGGAGGGAGGGAGGGAGGGAAGGAAGGGAGGAAAGAAGGAGGGAGGGAGGGAAGGAGGAAGGAAGGAAGGAGGGAGGAGGGAAGGAAGGAGGAAGGGAGAAAGGGAGGGAAAGAAGGGAGGAAGGAAGGGAGGGAGGAAGTAGGGAAGGAAGGAGGGAGGGAGGGAAAGAAGGAGGGAGGGAAGGAGGGAGGGAGGGAGGGAAGGAAGGAAGGGAGGAAGGAAGGAGGGAGGGAGGGAAGGAGGAAGGAAGGAAGGAAGGAAGGAAGGAAGGAAGGAAGGAAGGAAGGAAGGAAGGAAGGGAGGGAGGGAGGGAGGGAGGGAGAGGGGAGAGAGGGAGGGAGAGAGGAGGGAGGGAAAGAAGGAGGGAGGAAGGGAGGAAAAGAAGGAAAGAAGAAGGGAGGGAAGGAAGGAGGAGGGAGGGAGGAAGGGAGGGAGGAAGGAAGGAAAGAAGGAAGGAGGGAGGAAGGAAGGGAGGAAGGAGGGAGGGAAGGAAGGAAGGGAGGAAGGGAGGAAGGAAAGGAAGAAAGGAAGGAAGGAAGGAAGGAAGGAAGGAAGGAAGGAAGGAAGGAGGGAAGAGGAAAGGGAATGGAAGTCCTCATGATCTTTATTACAACCTCAAAAAGCAACACTTAAGCACTAAAGCTATGTTACAAGACTAGGATGTTTGTCTTGAGACTAAAGTCAAAACTAAAACCAGATCTATGTTAACAAAACATGTTAAGCCCCTAACAATGAATGAAAGGACAGCTCCTTAGATCCACGGTGATCAGAACACAAATTCACCACTCTTAGAGGAAAGCAACAAAATCATTTGCCTTGTGTTCACTCCGTTTCATAATAAAATGCTACAAGGCAAACAATAAAACAGGCAAATGTGAACCAAACATAGAGAATAGTTACAATAGTCGATGGTCCTTGGTGCTGGCTGGCCCAGCGCCATGTCCTGTCACTGAAGGATATCTGAAAAGCAGAGTTCTCCAACAGAAGAGGGCTCTTCACTGATGCTCCAAGTCCACCACGACCCCTCAGGAACCTGGAACAACGGCAAAGTGAATCTTGAAGTAATTCACAAAGGAGACACAGGAGGTAGCAATGACGTGGAGCTTTACTTCCTGCCAGAGACAAAGCAGGTTGCAAGGAACGAAGGAGATGGGCCAGTGCCCAGTTCTGACAACTGCATCAGAGGAAAGCAGAAAAGTCTATGCGTGGCCCCTTACCTGCTAGACCTGGACCTTCAGTGCAGGTGTGGTTACTGCTGGACCTGGACCTTCAGTGCAGGTGTGGTTACTGCTGGACCTGGACCTTCAGTGCTCGTGTGGTTACTGCTGGACCTGGACCTTCAGTGCTCGTGTGGTTACTGCTAGAACTGGACCTTCAGTGCAGGTATGGTTACTGGCAACTCCTCTGTTGCCCTGTTTTGACTTTATTGCTCAGGCCTAGAAACAAAGGCTGGGATAGCCTTCCATTCAGAGATCATAATGACTTGTGTATCTTCTTCTTGTTTATCTTCATACTCACACTCACAAATGCAAATAGAAATCAGGCCTTAGACCCAAGATGACATAAGGGCATTCTAACATCTAAAAAAGAGGGTATGGAGAGAGGGAAAGCGTGGGTCTGTACGCTCTTGAATACTTGATTAAATTTCTTGCTATTCTAATAATTTTTCAGACTTATTTCTTGGCTCTTATTTTTTAATCCGACCCTTTTAATATTCACTGTTTTCCATTTCTGTCACCTCATCTATCACCCCTACCTCAGTCACAATAATCAGACCACTTAGCATAGCCATTGCCTCCACATGGAGTGTTTGCTGAGCTTCAGCTTGTGATCTTTAAGCGAGTTACAAGAATAACTATAATGCTGGGGGGGAGGATTGGGTGGGGGGGCAGGGGAGGCTGGGAAGGGATGGGAAGGGGAAACAAAGGAGGAGGCTACAATGCTTGATAAGAAATGTACTCATTATCTTGCCCATGTAATTGTAACCCCTCTGTACAGTATTTTCACAATAAAAAAAGAATAACTATAATGCTGCTAATTGTTGTCCTACTGAAGTTATTCACCTTGCATAACTGTAACTTTGCACACTTTAACCAACATCATGACTACCAACTATGTTACTCTCTGCCTCTATGAATTTCACTATGTGGGACCCTAAAGTTTTCTCTGTGTCTTGCTTATGTTATTCCACCTATAAGTGGAAATGCAGGTGACAGGATTTGGCCTTTAATGCCGTTGAACTCTCTCACCACAGTCCTCGTCAACAACAACATCACATCAGCTGCATCTGTTCGGGCCTGGTGTGGGCGCTCACACTACCACCGTGCCGCACCAGTAAGGAACTGCTTGTCTTGGACTAGAATATCCAGGAGCAGAAGCCAAAACAAACCTCTTCTCTTGGATGTTATAAACTATGCAAATCTATCATCAAATCCTTACCCACTCACCTATCAAAGGACATTTCAGTTGTTCGTCTACGGCGAATGTGGATACAGCTGCAATGAGCACAGGGCTGGAGAGATGTCACCTCACAGTTCTAACTCCATTTATAAAAGTCCAGAACCGATGTTTCTGGGGTACATTTTTCTATTTTAAATCATTGGATGGGTCTCCATACTGGTTTCCATAACAGTTGTACTAATTTACATCCCCACCTTCATTTTTTAATTTTATTTTTTGTGCGGGTACTGGGGTTTAAACTCAGACTTGGGCGCTGTCCCTTCGCTTTTCAGTCAAGGCTGGTCCCTTAAGTAGCAGGATTTGCTGGCCAGAAGAGAAATAAATGATAAATGAAAAGTGACTTTCCAGACCCAGTCATCAGGAGTGAGGGGCAGCCCGGCCAACCCGGCAATGCGCAGGCAAGCCCGCAGCCATCCTGGCTGGCCGCCTGGGACTGGGTTACACCCAGCACAGAGCCATGAATTGAGATGGGGCCAAAGCCAGAGAGTCCAGGCAGCGCGGATCCTTGTAAGTAAATGAAGGGGAGAGACGGGCTTTCCAGAGAAAACCCAATGTGAGCACATGCAGAGTCCTGACCTGGGTGTGTCTCAAAACTACGCTGATCAGAAGTCAGAGACAGAAACAAAACGGTGAGTGCCAGAGCAAACAAAACTAAGCTCATGACAGAATCACAGCCAAGGTGCCAGGAAGGCTGCATGGGACACGCACAGAATATGAGTCATCTTATATGGAAGAAGCTGTGTCTCCATGAGCACGCGTGCAAGCCACTGGGAAAGTATATCTCCAAGAAGGGTTTAGAAAATTATATTTTTTTTTATTTATTGTTGGTCATTGGGCCTGAACTCAGGGTGTGGGCAATATCTCTGAGCTCATTTTGCTCAAGGCTATAACTCTACCACTTGAGCCACAACACCACGTCCAGTTTTCTAGTAGTTTATTGGAGATAGGAGTCTCACGGACTTTTCCTGCCCAGACTGGCTTTGAACCATGATCCTCAGATCTCAGCCTCTTGAGTAGCTAGGATTACAGGCATGAGCCACCGGCACCCGGCTCACTTCCAGTTTTTTGAGTGGTTAATTGAAGAGTCTCACAGGGGAGGGAGGGGGCTGGGAAAGTGGCTCAGTGGTAGAGTGTTAGCCTTGAGCCGAAGAGCTGAGGGACAGTGCCCAGGCCCAGAGTTTAGGCCTCATGATCAACCAAAAAAAAAAAAGAGTCTCACACGGACTTTTCTGTGGGCTGTCTTCCAACTTGATCCTCAGATCTCAACCTCCTGAGTAACTAAGATTACAGGCATGAACTAAAATTGATACGTGAAAATTACAGTATTTGGGAGAAAGTAGCAAAGACAAACACAATACATGCAGATCCCACACAGCAAGAGAGGCAGGAACATAGAAATCACCACTAAAATGAGATGCTCAAATTTCCTCCCCACACACAAATTCGGCAAAGTTTAAGAATTTGCCGCATCACCTGCTAGAAAGGGCAAGGATGTGACCTTACTTTGGCCACTTTGGGGAAGGAGTCTGGCATTTTCCTTCAACGTTCACACCGAGCTCAACCCCAGCGTCTCCTCTCCCAAGTATGGATTCAGGACAACGTTCCGCCATGCAGCCGAAACGGCACTGAGATGCTGAGACGCTAACCACCACAGCACCAGCGGAACAATCCAGCTGTTTGGTGGCCACTCCTTAGGGTCACTCTTAGGTACAGAAAGAGGCAGCTGCCCAGAAGAGTAAGTATCTTAGTGCCATAAGCAGCAAGACCTGGGAAACAACATAGGACGTGACGGGGACCCTGCGTCATAAAGTCCAAATGCAACCAAAACTGGCCATGCTCTGTTCTCTGCAACAGGAGAATCCCAGGCGTGAGCCCCGAGTGGTGTGGGGCTGCAGACTGTCCCATGTGGGGCGCCGTCGCGGCCCAGAGAGTCCTCCTGCCTGCAGAGAAGCGGGGCGTCCTCCCACAATTCCCCCCAGACCCACGGGCTCCCCCAGGAGCCCCCACAAATTGTCCTGAGAGCAATTAGTCTGCAGACTAGGGTGCAGACAACGGGGGGGGGGGCGGCCAGATCACAGAAAGAGAGGGATAAACACCAGCGCCTCCTTCACAGCCGCTCAGAGACTCAGAGACCAGCGGAGCCCTCCTCTGGGGGGGCTGCCCTCTGCCCAGAGGCTGGAGCAAGGCCTTGAGAACAGTGTCTTTCCAGACCCCCACCACTCTGCACGCCTGGCTGGCCAGCCCACCCTGCAGGTCCCTGGGCCTGGGGCTCCACAGCCCTGAAGCAGCGGTGTCCCTGACCCCCGTCCCAGCCCACAGACGGGCCAGCCTCAGACTGGCTGGAGCGTGCGCTGTCTGGCCCTGAGCCCCCCACGCCCTCAGCCTCCCACCCAAGCCCGCGGCCCCGCAGGCTGAGCCTCTTCTGAGGCGTTGCTGCCCTGCTGCACGTCCCTGGGCTCCGGGAGGGGTCTGCGGACCGTCTCCCAGCTCCTCCTGTCCTGAGCTAGGGCCAGCTGAGCTCCTGCCCACCACAGAGGGATGCAGTCCCGCTCTGAGCCTGCTGGCAGCCCCGGCGCAGCCCCGAGCTCTCCCTGAAGCCCCTGTGCTGCTAAGCAGGCGGGCGCTGTCTGGGAGTCATACCATCTCCGAGAATCAAAGCAGCCGGGGAAGGAGGGGTTCAACCCTGAGGAGCATGGCAGAGAATGGTGGGCATGCAGACCTCCCCTGCTTGTAGGGTCCAGAGCTGTAGTGCGAACAGGGGCTGGGAGAAGGGCCAGGGAGGTGGGGCGGGCTGCGGGGGCGAAGAGGGGAGGTGGGATGGGCTGTGGGGGGGCTGGCGAGGAGGGATGGTCTGGGGGAGCTGGGGAGGCAGGACGGGCTGTGGGGGGAAAGGGGAGGCTGGATGGACTGGGGGGGCTGGGGAGGTGGGATGGACTGGGGGGGCTGGGGAGGTGGGATGGGCTGTGGGGGGGAGGGGGAGGCTGGATGGGCTGTGGGGGGGCTAGGGAGGTGGGATGGACTGGGGAGGCTGGGGAGGCTGGATGGACTGGGGGGGCTGGGGAGGCTGGATGGGCTGTGGGGGGGCTGGGGAGGTGGGATGGTCTGGGGGAGCTGGGGAGGCAGGACGGGCTGTGGGGGGCCCTCCCTCGGCCTCTGTCCCGCACTCAGGGTGCCCGCACACTCTGCCGGGCTGTCCTCAAACTCCCAGGTGCAGGTGTGTCCTGGCACAAAATCCCCAAATCCCCAAGCTACATAGCCCTCCTGTGGCTCCAGATAGATGCCATCCACCCATTCTCCCATGGTCCCTCTGCTGCTTCCGAACCTCCAGCCAGCTGGAGGCTGTGTTGTGCTGAGACAAGCCTGGCTAAGCTCCTTCCCTTGCTCTGTAGTGGCCCAGTGGTTGGTAGAAGTCTCTTGCCCTGACCTCCCTGATACAGAAGACTGTTCTAATCACAAAGCAGAGATGGAGGCAAATGATCAGGGTTCACCACACCTGGGAAGCACGCCCAGAAGCCCGGTTGATCTGGAGCTCTGTGTGTGCACCTGCAGTATACCTGTGCGCATCTGGGTACATGCTCTGTCTCAATGTGTGTTGCCTGGGGGACCTGTGTGTTGGGGCAGCAAGGGTTGTGCGTCTGATGGAGAGGTGACTGTGTGCCCAGAGGGCTGTGTCTGCCTGCGCTGGTGTGTTCAGACGCTGAGCCCCTGGGCGGGCTTAGCTCTGGTCAGTATGCAAGTCACAGGGCACTGGGAGCAGCAGGTGAGCACTGCAGGTCCCAAAGCACAGGGCACTGCCGTCCCCTCCCTGTGGTAAGCCTGCACAGCCCTGGGAGCCCGGGGTGGGGGGGAGACCCCTGGGACCGGGACAGCCCCAGGGAGCTGGGCCGGACCCAGTCACATGCCGCACCTCTTCTCACATCCCAGGCTGCTCAGAAGTGGCCTCCCTGGCCAAAACTGTCCGTGAACCACTCCGGCGATACCTCGGTGACTGAATTCATCCTCCTGGACTTCCCAGAGCTGTGCCACCTGCAAGGGCTGCTGTCTGGATTGTTCCTCGCCGTCTACGCCATGACTGTCCTGGAGAACCTGGTGGTCGTGGGTGCTGTCGGGGCCAGCCGTCGGCTGCACACGCCCATGTACTTCTTCCTGGCCAACCTGTCGGTGTTGGAGACCTTCTACACCACCGTCACGGTTCCCCGGCTGCTAGCCGGGCTCCTGGCAGGGGTGCGGACCATATCCCTCTCAGGCTGCCTCACCCAGCTGTTCCTCTTCCTCTCCCTCGGCTCCTCGGAGTGCTTCCTCCTGGCCACCATGGCCTGTGACCGGTACCTCGCCATCTGCCGCCCACTGCACTACCGGGCCATCATGGACTGGAGGCTCTGCCTTCTGCTGGCCCTCAGTGCCTGGCTTGGCGGCTTCCTGGCCTCCTTTGTGTCCATAGCTCTCATCTCCCAACTGAAGTTCTGTGGCCCCAATGTCCTCAATCACTTCTTCTGTGACGTGTCACCCCTGCTGCAGCTCTCCTGCTCAGACACCACTGCCGTCGAGATGCTGGACTTCGTGGCAGCCCTGGCAGTGCTAGCCACCTCCCTGCTGGTGACGGCTGTCTCCTACATGCGCATCCTGGCCACGGTGCTGAGGATTCCGGGAGGGGCCGGCCGCCGGAAGGCCTTCTCCACCTGCGCCTCTCATCTGGTGGTAGTCCTCATCTTCTACACCACCACCACCTTCATGTACGCACGGCCTCACGCCATCAGCTCCTTTGACCTCAACAAGCTGGTGTCCGTGGTCTACTCCGTTGTGACCCCCCTGCTCAACCCTATCATCTATTGCCTGAGGAACCGGGACATCCATGAGGCACTGTCCAAGCTTGTCCGAAGCACTGGATGCTCCTGAGGGCCAGAGCCAGCCCGTCTAGGTGCTCTGCACACAGAATGGAGGCCGCAGTTCCTTCCCTGCCCAGCCCTGCTCCAAGCTAAGGCATCCAAGGGCAAAGAGGGGCTCAGACCAAGAGACCCAGGTCCTCCCCGAGGAGTGAGGTCGGCCACGAGCAGAGGGAAGCTCCTAGCTCTTGTGGTCTCTTTTGCCAGGAGACTTAGCACCCAGCTAGGAACAGCTCCCCACCTGGACACCAGATGTCCTGGCCTGGAAAGTTCAGTGTAGACCTCCAAGAAAGTTCCTCCCCAGGGCCACTCCCCCAGCCACATGAAGTCTGCCAGTCCCTGCCCCAGCTACACATGCTCCCTATGCCAGCCAGCATAGATGGGCTGCACGGAGACCCTGAAGCCCTCAACCAGCTCACTGGAGACTAGGGGTCTCCAGGACAGGTGGAAGGGTTCCAGCAAGTGCTGAATGCACAAACTCAGAGGTCTGCCTTTCGCAGAAATACGAATGGCTCTTACTGAGAGCTGGAGAGCTCTAATCAATAGACAACATGCCCGTGTCTGGGCTTTCTGCTTTTTCTTTCTTTTCTGGAGATGAGGCAGCAACTGAGTTAACTTAGTTAATCAAGTGCTTCCCTACCTGCACATTGCCGTTCATCAGTGCAAGGTTCTCTCCCGTAGCTTCACGGCTGTTTCACACTCCAGACTCATTCCTATCATGACAACCACCCAGAGTATATTTGTTTAGTGTGTGTCACTGTGCTATAAAATCATCTCTTACTATTTTGCTTTGCACATTTTAAGGTTAAATCAAAGTGCATACAAATTTTGAATTATTTTGTCTTCTTGGTGCACTTAACCTTCATCATCTCTGAGTCTGGCTTACTTTGCTTACTATAATTTTTTCCAAGAGCTTCCCTGTGACCCAGGACTCCCACTCTTGGACATTTATCCAAATGACCACAAACCAGGCTGCGCTAAAGCTACCAGCACAACCATGTTCATTGCAGTATTGTGTACCATAGCTAAGATATGGAATCAAGCCATCCTCAGTGGATGGAGCAAGAAAATGTATACACACACACACACACACACACACACACACACACACACACACACACACACATGTACAATGGAGATATATGTTTCCTTCAGAAAGAATGACATTGCTCCATTCGTAAGGAAATGGAAAGACTTAGGAAAAATTATTTAAGCAAAGTAAACCAGACCTAAAGAACATAGGCTACATGGTTTCTCTCATTTGTAATAACTAGAATGTGTCTATAAATCTACAAGATAATCCAATGGATAGTAAAAGACAAATAATTACACTTGGAAATAATTAAATAGCACTCTAAACATTTACACAATGAGAATCAAGGAGAAAATTCTTAGGAAAGGATTACAACAGCTCAATGGCTATGTGCATATGACCATATAAAATAATGTTTATAGAAATTAACTCCAACAAGAGATTTTTCTTTTTTCTTTTTTCTTTTTTTTTTTTTTTTTTTTTTGGTTCAGTCGTGGGACCTGAACTCTGGGCCTGGGCGCTGTCCCTCAGCTCTTCAGCTTAAGGCCAGCGCTCTACCACTTGAGCCACAGTGCCACTTCGGCTTTTTTCTGTTTGCTTATGTGGTGCTGAGGAATCAAACCCAGGGCCTCATGCATGCAAGGCAAGCACTCTACCACTGAGCCACCTTCCCAGCCCCTCCAACAAGAGATTTTTATTGTACTGTTTTCAGTTATTTTTTTCTTTATGTCCTTTGGTTTATTCCCTTTGTCACTGTCTGAGGTGTCTGTACCTTCGTCTTGTATATAAGTTTGTCTGATTTGGGGAGTGGAAGGGGAATCAAGGGTGACCAATGCAGCAGTGATACTCACTAGACACTATGTTGGAAGTGAACTATACAAATTGGTGGGGAGGGGAGTTGGAAGGGGAAAAACAGAGAAAATGAGGGAGGGAATGACACCGTTGGACAAGAAATGTACTCATTACCTGACTCACATAGCTGTGACCCCTCTGTATGTCACCTTTACAATAAAATTTAAATTTTGAAAAAAGAAATGTGATGTATGATAGGTTCAGGTAGCTCACTTGGGAGGCTGAGCTCAGAGGGAGGAGGGCATGTCAAGGCCAACCTCGGCAGACAAGCCCTCTAGACGCCCTCTCCAAAATAACCAACAAAAAGCATGGCTGGGTGTACAGTTCAAGTAGTAGAGCTTACCAAGTGTAAGCCCTGAGTTCAAACACAAGTACTGACAACTGGGGGGTGGGGGAGAGAGAGAGTAGAAAGAAAAGTGTGCTATAATAAAAACATGTGAGTTTAAAATATATGAAGAAAAAAGCCGGAAGTGGCGCTGTGACTCAAGTGGTAGAGCGCGCCTTGAACTGAAGAGCTGAGGGACAGCGCCCAGGCCCAGAGTTCAGGCCCCACGACTGGACCCAAAAAAATAAAAAATAAAATAAATAAAATACATGAAGATCCCAGGTGAAAGTGGCCAGAAGACAGCAGACTAAAGGCAGCTGCAGAGGACAGGGCGCAAGAGCTGGTGGCAGTTCACCTGCAAGTGGGTGACAGCAGGAAAGTACTGAAGTTTCAGTTGTGAACAGATCATCTTATAAGAATAACAGAATTTTCAGGCAGGTGGACCATGAGTTTGAGCCCAGCCTGGCCATAATCCTAGCTACTCAGGAGCTGAGATCTGAGGATGGCAGTTTGAAGCCAGTTCAGGTAGGAAAATCCTTGAGACTCTTCAATTAACCACAGAAAAAAAGCCAGAAGTGGTGCTGTAGCTCAAGTGGTAGAGTGCTAGCCTTGAGCAAAGGGAGCTCAGGGACAGTGCCTAGGCCTAGACTTCAAGGCCCAGGACCCGCAGTGAAAGAGGCGGGGGGGGGGGGCAAAACTAATACTAACAGGGTACGAGGAAAAGTAAGAAGTAAGCATACCTGCAGAAGGCAGAGACTGAAGAGAGAACAAGAGACTCAGAAAACACAATGAACCCTGGTCTCAGTACCAAGCAGAACTGCAGTCTAACTAGACAGCCTACTTAGCACATTGGTGTGGAGAAGTTCCCTTTTCTTCTCAGATACTAGTGAAATCCAGATGATCATGAGCGAGTATTTTGAAAAGGTATGTTCCAAATAAATTGGAAAATCTAGAATGGGTAGATTTCTAGACACATATCATCTACCAAAATTGACCTAGAAAGATTTTTTAAAATCTTAATGGACCAATAACAAGCAATGGAGTTGAGGTAATAATAAAAAAAAATTTTAAGCCCCCTCCTGCCAGGCACTGGTAGCTCAAAGCTATAACCCTAGCTACTCAGGAGGCTAAGATCTGCAGATCATGGTTTGAAGCCAACCCAAACAAGAAAGTCCATAAGACTCTTACCTCCAATGAACTACCAGAGAAAAAGTCAAAAGGGAGCTGTAGCTCAACTGGTAGAGCATTAACCTTGAGCAAAAAGGAGATCATGAGCCAGGCACCGGTGGCTCATGCCTGTAATCCTAGCTACTCAGGAGGCTGAGATCTGAGGATCACGGTTCAAAGCCAGCCTGGGCAGGAAAGTCCATGAGACTCTTTTTTTTTTTTTTTTTTTTTTTTTGTCGGTCGTGGGGCTTGAACTCTGGGCCTGGGCGCTGTCCCTCAGCTCTTCAGCTCAAGGCGATCGCTCTACCACTTGAGCTACAGCGCCATTTTATTGGAGATAGGAGTCTCACGGTCTCTCCTGCCCGGGCTGTCTTTGAACCACGATCCTCAGATCTCAGCCTCCTGAGTAGCTAGGATTACAGGCATGAGCCACCAGCGCCCGGCTCCATGAGACTCTTATCTCCAATAAACCACTAGGAAACCAGAAGTGTTGTTGTGGCTCAAATGGTAGAGCACTAGCCTTGAGCTGAAGAGCTGAGAGACAGCGCCCAGGCCCAGAGTTCAAGCCCCACAACCGACCAAAAAAAAAAAAAAGAAGATCATGGATAACACCGAGGCCCTGAGTTCAAGCTCCCCAGGACCAGCAACAGAAACAAAACAAAAAATCTCTCCCAACAAAGTAAGGCTCAGTGAACAGATTCACCGCTAAGTTCTACTAGACTTTCAAAGATCACAAGCACTCTTGAAAGGACTCCATATAACAAAAAAAGGAAAGAGCAGGACCAGGCATGCTGACATACAGTTGCAGTCATAGCTACTCAGGAGGCAGGAGCCAGCGGGGTCAGAGCTCAGATCCAAATAAGCTAGACTCAGAAAGTCAAGTATTAGCATAGCACTAGTGGCTCACACCTGTAATCCAAGCTACTCAGAAGGCTGAGACCTGAAGCCAACCACACACATCCAACCACTACCAGAAGCCAGGTACAGAGTTGTGACTCACGCAGTGGAGCATCAGCCTTGAGCAAAAAAAGCTAAGGGTCACGAGCTCAAGCTCCAGTACCAGCAAAGAAAATAGCAATACTATTTTAAAGCACAGACCATCCCATGAAAGATAACTGAGTTAAAAACAATCAAGTATCGCATGTTTTCTGTCATACATGGAACCTAAATCTATTTTTAAGCATCAAAGTACAGAGTCACCACTGGGATACAGGAAAGAGATCGTCAAGAGCGGATGTGGGGGTCAGTGTGGGTAATGGGGGAACAGGACATATGTGTATGAAAATTTTAAATGCTGATGGGATTTTTCCTGGAAATTCTGGTAATGTTTTGTAGTTGGGGGGCGGGGGGGGGTGTGGGCGACGGAGCTTGACTCGGGGCCTCCCTCTCTCACTTGGCTTTCTTGCTCACAGTTGGTGCTCTGCTACTTAAGCCACGGTTCCAGCTTGGAATTTTGCTGGTTAATTGGAGAGGGAATCTCCCGATTTCTACCTGGACTAGCTTTGAACCTCAAAACCTCAGCTTCCTACGTATCTAGATTACAGGTGTGAGTCACCAGTGCCCAGCTTGCTGCAGAGTTTTTTTGTGGGGTTTTTTTTGTGTGTTTTTTTTTTTTTGGTCGGTCACGGGGCTTGAACTCTGGGCCTGAGCGCTGTCCTTGTGCTCTTCAGCTCAAGGTGAGTACTCTCTCTACCAGTTGAACCTTAGCACCACTTCTGGTTTTCTAATGGTTTTTATTGGAGATAAGAATCTCACGGACTTTCCTGCCTGGGCTGGCTTTGAACCTCAATCCTCAGATCTCAGCCTCCTGAAGTAGCTAGGATTACAGATGTGAGCCACCAGTGCCTAGGTTTTCTATTTTTGTTGTTATGAGTTGTGGGGCTTGAACTGAAGGCCTGAGCACTGTCCCTGAGCTTTTTCACTCAAGGCTAGAACTCTACCACTCTGAGCCACAGTGCCATTTCCAGTTTTCTGGTGGCTAATGGGAGATAAAAGTCTCAAGGATGGGGCTGGGAAGGTGTCTCAGTGATAGAGTGCTAGCCTCACATGCATGAGGCCCTGGGTTCACTTCCTCAATACCACATAAGCTGGGGGGTCGGGGGGAAGCCAGAAGTGGGGCTGAGGCTCAAGTGGTAGAGCATTAGCCTTCAGCTGAAGAGCTGAGGGACAGCGCCCAGGCCCAGAGTTCAGGCCCCACAACCAACAACAACAACAAAAAGTCTCATGGACTCTCCTGACAAGGCTGGCTTTGAACCGCAATCCTCAGATCTCAGCCTCCTGAGTAGCTAGGATGACAGGCGTGAGCCACCGGCACCAGGCTAGTTAAAAAACCTGAAGTACTTTATTAAGTTTTATTTAGAAGTATTGATTTTCCCTGGCATTTTTCTTCCTAAAGAATAAGTGTTGATCAAAATCAAATGATTTGTTCCTCTTTAAAGAATATTAAGAGCTGTCTTCTTCCTTGTCCAGTAGTGAACAGAACACGTTGACTTGTTCTTATTCTGTGATATAAAACGACACCCTGAACCTAACTCAATCTCAACGTACTTTCCGATGCATCACTGAATACATGTCAAAAACATTTTTTTGATGGGGCTGGGAAGTGGCGCTGTGGCTCAAGTGGTAGAGCGCTAGCCTTGAGCTGAAGAGCTGAGGGACAGCGCCCAGGCCCAGAGTTCAGGCCCCATGACTGGACCCAAAAAAAAAAATTTTTTTTGAGACAAGACCTCTCTGTGTAGCTCAGGCTGGCCTCAAACTCCATACCTAGCCCACAGTCCTGAACTTAGGCTCCTCCTACTTCGGCCTCCAAAGGACTGGAACATAGGCATGTGCTACCGGCCCGGGCTACATTACTGTTATTATTATCTGCCAGTCCTGGGGCTTGAACTCAGGGCCTGGGCACTGTCCCTGAGCTCCTTTTGCTCAAGGCTAGCACTCTACCACTTGAGTCACAGCGCCACTTCCAGCTTTTTCTGCTTATGTGGTGCTGAGGAATTGAGCCCAGGCCCTCATGCACGCAAGGCAAGCGCTCTACCACTGAGCCACCTTCCCAGCCCCCCCAGCTACGTTTTGATAATAGTTTATTAAGAACTTTTAGGGGTTGTAGGCATGGCTCCATTGGTAGAGTGCTAGCCAGTGAGTGAAAGCATCAGGTACTGAGTTTGAGTCCCAGTTTGAATACATCTGTATTCAAACATAAAGTAGTCTAAATGGTTTCCTTGCCTCCCTTTCCCAAGACATTTCCTCATCTCCAAATAAAAGGCCTATGGCCCCAGCTCAGCAACACCTCCTGGCACTTCTTTCTGCTCTCACCCTCTGAATGACCACAGAACCCAAAGCCAGCCTCCCTAGATGGACGCCCTTTCCTATGTGTTCTGTCTTCGCGATTTCTTTATGACTCAACCCTTCTGTTCCTTTTTTTAGATTCAAGGTTCCTTTTTTATGTTTCCTTTCATCTTTAAATAGTTGTACGAGGTGACTTATTCAACACATCAATTTTTGTGTACGTGCATCTTGATGGTCACTTCTCCCATCCAAAGTTCCTCTTTAATCCTATTCACTTTTCACAACATCCTGTTCTTATTTTGTCAATACAGTAACAGTCTATGAATCAGTCTTTTTAATATTCACATCTAAAGTTTTTTTCTGATTCCCCAAACTGCTTGCCCCCCTGGGGCAGCGGGGGGGGGGGGGTGTCTCTCACTGTGGTTGTGGTTGAGCAGAGCAGGAAGCGGCCACTGGGCTGGGGGCCTTTCCAACTGCAGGTGACAAAGCCCAGATCTGTCCTCACTGAAAAGGGGGGCTCAGAACTGCTGAGTGCAGTAGATCAGCTCCCGGCCACAACCCCTTCCTTCCTCTCCCCGTCCAGGCCCACAGGTGCAAGGTCAGCCTCAGGTTCCTGGAAGGCTCCACAACCTGACCTCAGCCTGGACAGGACCCTGCTGGCACCAGACAGCAGCCCTGGGCTGCCTGGAAAGCAGGCCCAGCCTGAACACCGTGGGCTATCTCTAATGGAGGCTACAGACCTCTCCCACAGAAACAGCCATACCTGAAAATACGTGGGGGCGGCTCCCCACAGGGATGTTTCCAGAGGGGTCCGAGTCAGCAGGCAGCCAGGACCCTCCTTCTGTGAGGCCAAGGCCTGGAGGACCTTAAGGTCCTGAGTAGGGTCTTAACTATGGGCACTGCAAGAAGCAAGATCAGCCAAGTAGTCCCGAAGCTTGGTGTGGGAGCGTACCCAGGCCCCGTGGGAACCACACGGGCCTGGGCAAGCAACAGGCTGCATGGGGCCAAGCACTATGTGGGCAGGACCGCGGGGGTCACAGGACTGTGGGGTCACAGGACCGTGGGGTCACAGGACCGTGGGGTCACAGGACCGTGGGGTCACAGGACCGTGGGAACCCAAGACCGTGGGGACTCAGGACCGTGGGGACTCAGGACCGTGGGGTCACAGGACCGTGGGGGCCCAGGACCGTGGGGGCCCAGGACCGTGGGGACTCAGGACCGTGGGAACCCAAGACCGTGGGGACTCAGGACCGTGGGGTCACAGGACCGTGGGGTCACAGGACCGTGGGGTCACAGGACCGTGGGGGCCCAGGACCGTGGGGTCCCAGGACCATGGGGGCCCAGGACCGTGGGAACCCAAGACCGTGGGGACTCAGGACCGTGGGGACTCAGGACCGTGGGGTCACAGGACCGTGGGGTCACAGGGCCGTGGGGTCACAGGACCGTGGGGGCCCAGGACCGTGGGGACTCAGGACCGTGGGGTCACAGGACCGTGGGGTCACAGGACCGTGGGAACCCAGGACCGTGGGGTCACAGGACCGTGGGGACTCAGGACCGTGGGGTCACAGGGCCGTGGGGACTCAGGACCGTGGGGTCACAGGGCCGTGGGGTCACAGGACCGTGGGGTCACAGGGCCGTGGGGTCACAGGACCGTGGGGGGCCCAGGACCGTGGGGACTCAGGACCGTGGGGTCACAGGGCCGTGGGGACTCAGGACCGTGGGGACCCAGGATCGTGGGGTCCCAGGACCGTGGGGTCCCAGGACCGTGGGGGGCCCAGGACCGTGGGGTCACAGGACCGCGGGGGTCCCGGAACCGTGAACCCCCCACGGTCGCGTGGTGGGAGGAGGCACGTGGTGGCGGCTGGGATGGAGAGGCTGCGGCTGCACCGAGATGTGGCGGGCGGTGCGGCCGGGACGGTGCGCGGCAGCCGCACTGGGGTGGGGGTGGGGGTGGGGTCCGCGGGAGGGGGGACGGGGGGGGGGACGGAGGGAGGGAGGCGGTGGGGAGCGGGGAGCGCCGCGTCTCCTCCCTTCGCGTCTGCGCGTCCTCGGGCGGAGCCTCGGCTGTGCAAGAGGGCCCGGTCCGTCCCCGGTCCCCGGGAAGAGAGGCCGGTCCCCGGTCCCCGGTCCCCGGGAAGAGAGGCCGGTCCCCGGTCCCCGGGAAGAGAAGCCCGGTCCCCGGTCTCCGGTCCCCGGTCCCCCGGGAAGAGGCCCGGGCCCGGCTCTCCGCGATCCACGCGGGCCGCGCGGCAGGTAAGGCCGAGGCCGGGCCGCGGGAACCGGGGGCTCAGCCGCCGCCGCCGGCGCCCGGAGCCCGGGCCCCGAGCAGCCGAGCCGGCGGGCGCGGGGAGCGGGCGCGGGGAGCGGGCGCGGGGGCTCCGGGGTCGGGATCCGGGGCCGGCGCTGCGGGGTCGGAGGTCGGGGGTCGGGGCCGGGCTCTCCCCGCCCCCCCAGCTCGCCCAGCCTTTCCGGGAGCGGCGCGGACGCTGCACGGCGCACTCCCCCGGCCCAGCCCTCCCCCGACCCCGCACCTGAACCCCAAGAAGCGCCCCGGCCCCGCTCCCCCTCCCCCCCGCCCTCTCCGTCCCTCGGCCCCCTCCCCCCTCCCCCCGCCCCCCTCCCCCCGCCCCCCCGCCCTCTCCGTCCCTCGGCCCCCTCCCCCCTCCCCCCCGCCCCCCTCCCCCCCGCCCCCCGCCCCCCGCCCCCCGCCCTCTCCGTCCCTCGGCCCCCTCCCCCCTCCCCCCGCCCCCCCGCCCCCCGCCCCCCGCCCTCTCCGTCCCTCGGCCCCCTCCCCTCCCACCCGCCCACTCCCCCGCGGCCCCCTCCCCCCGCCCCCCCTCCCCCCCGCCCTCTCCGCCTCTCGACCCCCTCCCCTCCCCCCGCCCCCTCCCCCCTCCCCCCGCCCTCTCCGTCCCTCGGCCCCCTCCCCCCTCCCCCCGCCCCCCTCCCCCCCGCCCCCCCGCCCTCTCCGTCCCTCGGCCCCCTCCCCCCTCCCCCCCGCCCCCCTCCCCCCCGCCCCCCGCCCCCCGCCCTCTCCGCCTCTCGACCCCCTCCCCTCCCCCCGCCCCCTCCCCCCCGCCCTCTCCGCCTCTCGACCCCCTCCCCTCCCCCCGCCCCCCTCCCCCCGCCCCCCCTCCCCCCCGCCCTCTCCGCCTCTCGACCCCCTCCCCTCCCCCCGCCCCCTCCCCCTCCCCCCGCCCTCTCCGTCCCTCGGCCCCCTCCCCCCTCCCACCCGCCCCCTCCCCCGCGGCCCCTCCCCTCCTCCCCGGCTCCCCTCCCCCCGCCCCCTCCCCCCCGCCCCGGGCCCTCGGGACGCTGAGGTTCCCCCCCCCCCCGCAGGTCGGCGACATGAACTGGACGGCGGCCGCGTGCTGGGCGCTGCTGCTGGCCGCCGCCTTCCTCTGCGACGGCGGCGCGGCCAAGGGCGGCCGCGGGGGCGCGCGGGGCAGCGCGCGCGGGGCGCTGCGGGGCGGGGCGCGCGGGGCCCCGCGGCTGCGCGCCCGGCCCGCGCCCCGCTACGGCTCCTCGCTGCGCGTGGCGGCGGCGGGGGCGGCGGCGGGGGCGGCGGCGGGGGCGGCGGCCGGCCTGGCCGCGGGCCCGGGCTGGAGGAGGACGGCGGGGCCGCGCGGGCCCGGCCCGGAGGACGGCGAGGACGCGGCGCCCGGCGGCAACGGGACCGGGGTCTACAGCTACTGGGCCTGGACCTCGGGCGCGCCCGGGCGGGGCCCGAGCCCCGGCCTGCTGCTGGGCGGCGCCCTGGCCACCCTCGGGCTGCTGCCGGCCGGGGGCGCGCCCTGAGTGCGGACCGGCCCCACCCGAGCCCCCGGCCCACCCCGGGCCCACCCCGAGCTCCCGGCCCACCCCGAGCTCCCCGGGCCCCGCCCCGGGCCCACCCCGAGCTCCCGGCCCACCCCGACCTCCCCGGGCCCACCCCGACCTCCCCGGGCCCACCCCGACCTACCCGGCCCACCCCGACCTACCCGGGCCCCACCCCCGACCTCCCGGCCCACCCCGAACTCCCTAGGCCCCACCCCGGGCCCACCCCGGGCCCACCCCGAGCTCCCGGCCCACCCTGAGCTCCCCGGGCCCACCCCGGGCCCACCCCGAGCTCCCGGCCCACCCCGACCTCCCCGGGCCCCGCCCCGGGCCCACCCCGAGCTCCCGGCCCACCCCGACCTCCCCGGGTCCCACCCCGACCTCCCGGCCCACCCCGACCTCCCCGGGCCCACCCCGACCTCCCGGCCCACCCCGAGCTCCCCGGGTCCCACCCCGACCTCCCGGCCCACCCCGACCTCCCCGGGTCCCACCCCGACCTCCCGGCCCACCCCGACCTCCCCGGGCCCACCCCGACCTCCCGGCCCACCCCGAGCTCCCCGGGCCCCACCCCCGACCTCCCGGCCCACCTCGAACTCCCGGCCCACCCCGGGCCCACCCCGGGCCCACCCCGAGCTCCCGGCCCACCCCGACCTCCCGGGGCCCACCCCGACCTCCCCGGGCCCCGCCCCGGGCCCACCCCGAGCTCCGGGCCCCACCCCCAGCTCCCCGGCCTCACCCCGAGCTCCCGGCCCCACCCCCAGCTCCCCGGCCTCACCCCGAGCTCCCCGGCCCACCCCGAGCCCCCAGGCCCACCCCGAGCTCCCCGGCCCCACCCCGAGCTCCCCGGGCCCACCCCGAGCTCCCCAGCCCACCCCGAGCTCCCGGCCCACCCCGAGCTCCCGGCCCACCCCCCACCCCGACCCACCCACCCACCGTCCATGCGGGCCAGGCGCACGCCCTCCGACTTCCCACAGGGAACCTCAGTCTCAATTCTGGAAGGTCGGAGCCCTACAAAGGAGAGAAGAGGAGGGCACAGTGGCGCCCGCCCCAGGCCCAGGCAGGCCTGCGGGCCTGAGGTCCTGGGGTCCTGAGGTCCTGAGGTCCTGGGGTCCTGAGGTCCTGAGGTCCTGGAGTCCTGAGGTCCTGGGGTTCTGGGGGCCTACAGTGCTGGGGTCCTGCGGTGCTGGGGTCCTGAGGTCCTGGGGTTCTGGGGGCCTGCGGTGCTGGGGTCCTGAGGTCCTGGGGTTCTGGAGGCCTGCGGTGCTGGGGTCCTGGGGTCCTGCGGTGCTGGGGTCCTGGGGTTCTGGGAGCCTGCGGTGCTGGGGTCCTGCAGTGCTGGGGTCCTGGGGTTCTGGGAGCCTGCGGTGCTGGGGTCCTGGGGTCCTGGGGTTCTGGGGGCCTGCGGTGCTGGGGTCCTGCAGTCCTGGGGCTCTGGGGGCCTGCGGTGCTGGGGTCCTGCGGCCCTTAAGTCCTGCGGTCCTGTGGCTCAGTCCTGCCACTGAGCTCTCAACAGAACTTGGGGTTTGAAGGAGAACGAGGAGCTTGACCAGCTACAACGCCAGGGCCAGCCGTCTACCATAGCAGGTCTTGGGGACTCTCCAAACCCAAAGGATCTAGAGTAGAACCGTGGACCCCAGAAACACCCATGGGTCCTCCTGACTCCCAGACCAGGCTCCCAAGACCAGGCAGCCGTCTCTGAGGCCTCTGCCGGAGGACTGACCCTGAGGGTCACTTAACTGGTCTTGGGACTGGTGGAGGTGGGGGGCGGAGGGAGGGAGCATACTTAAGAACATTCCATTTCCTTTGAGAGGATCACTCAGGGGGGACGACTGCCAGCCCTGCTTGAGGGCCACTGTGAGCCAGGGGGCATGGTGCCATGCTTCCAGGGGGCAGCCCTCTCCCAAAAGCAGATGCCCTGGGGGCAGGACATGGCACAGGGTGCCCACAGCATCTCAAAAGGCCCACAACCACTCACAGGTGGTTCGAAGGAGGCTGGCTGAAACAGCCGCCAATCTCATCAGTGATTGGGGGGAACAGGGGTTGTAATGCAAGCCTGGGCTTCACACAGAAGGCTGCTCCCTCCAACAGCTGAGGATCATCTGACCACCCAAGGGACACTGAGCCCCAAGCTCATGCTCAAAGAAGCCTTAAGAAGATAAAGGACAGTCCTTTAAAAATGTGCCTCTGGCAATACACTTGTGCTCAGACTGGCGCCTTGCTTGCCCTGGACTCACCAGCACAGCCCCCGTAAGTCTGTCTTGGAGGAAGGGAGGCTCCCAGCTCTGCCAAGTTCCTTAGCTCTGATCACCAAACAACCTCAAAGCTGGGCAGGTTTTCCCAGGCCCTGGCAGTCCCCATCCCCCATTCCTGTGCTCTTGAGAGATCCTCATCTACAGCTAGGCTGTTTCTGGAATAGGTCCTGGCCCTCTGGACCACAGGCCTTGGGGCTCCGTCGGTGGTCATCATGCTGGACCTGGGCTGGCACATAGTTTCGGTTGGGAGCAGGTTTCAATGCTCCTGGTAGAACTCTGGCCAAGTGTTTTTCCTGAGCAGCAAGTTTTAGGATGCAGCTCCCTGCCACCTGTCATCCACACTGCCAGCTCTCAGACACAAGCCAGCCCCCAAGCTCCATGACCGACAGCAAGCCAAGACCAAGCCTGCCTCGGGGCCTCAAAGGCAAATTGAGTCTCAGGGGAAACCTGCCGGTGCCCCTCTGCTTCCCAGATACCAACCAGAACAGTCGGCACAGAAGACCCTCACTCCAGACACAATGGAAGTCCCATCTTTTATACCTCCCCCACCAGTCAGAGTGCCCAGGAAGTAGACTGCACAGAGGGAGAGATCTCAGGGCAGACTCAACACACAGAAGCACAAGAGACATCAGGGGAAAGCCGGTGTGATGGCAGCCACCCCGAGAGGAAAGGACCGCCGAGCAGAGGCCCAGCCGTGCTCAGGCCCTAACCACAGCTGAGACCAACTACTGGCCAGGCGCCCCCTCTCCTGGCCCCGTGTGCACCGCGCCTGCCCACGCTACCCCTTCATTTCCAGAATGCAGCTCCTGCCGCATTCTCTCTGAAGGGCACCTGCGGCTGTGAGGGTGCCAGCAATCCTGAGATGCCTTCTGCACCTCCTCGCTTGCTAGAAGGTGCCATCCTGGCTGGCCACTGCCATGTGCAAACTGAACTGCGAGAAGGTGGCCTCCCAAGGTGCTGGCCCTCGGCACCAAGCTCAGAGGCCAGTGCCCGCACACAACTCTGAACTTGCTGTCCATGTCTGTGTACACATTAACAGGGAAGAGTTCATTGTGAATAAACCCCTCTGCTGGACTGTGCCTGCCCACCCCCGGTCTACAGCAGCACCAGGAACTTTATTTTTTATTTTTTAAATTTTTTTTGGGGGGGTCCGCTCGTGGGGCCTGAACTCTGGGCCTGGGCACTGTCCCTCAGCTCTTCAGCTCAAGGCTAGCGCTCTACCACTTGAGCCACAGCACCACCTCTGGCTTTTTTCTTTTTGCTTATGTGGTGCTGAGGAATCGAACCCAGGGCCTCAGGCATGCAAGGCAAGTGTTCTACCACTGAGCCACCTTCCCAGCCCCAGCACCAGGAACTTTAATACCTGGGCCCAAGGTACCGCAGGTACACAATGAAGGAGCCAACAAGAGGATAAACCTTTTAACCCATGTTCTTTTACATTGTAGATACAGCTTTGACTCTTTCCTTAAATACCAAGCAGGAGCCTCCTGAGCAGCCCATGCATGCAGGACTGTCTGGGACCTGTAACCAGGGACGGCCTGAATTTGGCAGGCAGGAGAGAACAGTGCCCCAGGATTAGGGGTCTGAGTTGGAGCGGCCAGGTAGAGCATCTAGAAGGCAGGAGTGGGGAGACGGTCCCACGCCTCACACATTCTGGCTATGAAGTCCAGGAGGCCGCGCCCTGCCCAGCGGGCTCAGGATGCTGCGTTGGCTGGGGGTGGTCCTGCAGGATGTCACGGTCCAGCATCACTGTGCCCAGCAGCCCACTGCGGAAGGCTCGGAGGAAGTCACGGGCGGCTGCAGAGTAGTTGGGCTGAACGACATTCACGTCACCTGGGACAGAAGGTCTGGTGAGGAAGGAAGCTCCCTGCAGGACAGCCTAGCCCTAAAAGACTAAGCTGCGCATCAGTGGAGCCTGGGGCAGGGTACGTTCACACAGGGGCTCCTTCCACTCTAGAAACTTCCCCAAGTCCTGGTCGCAAGACAACCACCACAGTTCCCATGCATGCCTCCTTCCTGTCCTCCCTCAAGGACAGCCCAGTGAGGGCCGTAGCCCCACTCACCCGTGCCTGTGAGCACCTTCACCTTCCGCGTCTTTCCCAGCCGCACAGCCACACTCTTCAGCACACGCTCAATGTCGTCACAGGCACTGCCCAGGCTGTAGTGCTGCACATACCTGCACAGCCCACAGCTCCAAGTCAGCCTTCAAGGAGGTGCTGACGGTTTCCCAGGAACCCAGTGCCCAAGGGCAAAGCTCAGGAAAGTAGAACCACCACCCAAAAAGGTAACATCTAGCCAGGCACCAGTGGCTCACATCTGTAATCCTAACTACTCAGGAGGCTGAGATTTGAGGATCACAGTTTAAAGCCAGCCTGCGCAGAAAAGTCCCAGTGAGACTCATCTCCAATTAATTACTCTAAAAATGGAAGTGGCTCAAAGTGGTACAGAAGAGCTCAGGGATAGCACCCAAGCCCTGAGTTCAAGCCCCACGACCAACAAAAAGAAAAAAAAAAAGGAAAAAAGAAAAGTAAGGCTCTGGAAAAGAGGTGGCCATAGGACATAAAGAGCAGGACACAGACTCCCCTCCAGAAGAGGCACAAACTTGAGCCTGCAGTCTAGATATCCATGTGCCAAGGTGACAACAGGCACTGAAATAACTTGCCCAACAGGTGAGTGGTCACAGCACACCAGCACACACAGAGATGAGGGGTCACAGACAACCAGGCATGACCAAGGTCACAGGAAGGAGAGGCGGGGGGGGGATATTTGATTCCAAAAAATGGGAAAAGAAATGTGAACAGGCCTTTCCTGGAGACGTTACAGACAAGACAGCAGCATTGCACACAGAGGATGAACCTGAGTTAGCACATGACACAGCAGCAGGCTAAAGGAAGACCAGGCACACCAAATACGAAGAAGACGTGGAAAAACCCAAGCTGTCATTCTGTGCTGGGTGGTCCATGACGCTCAGCAGTTCCAAGAGAAGTCAAAATGCACATCTACCATGTTCCTGGCCATGACTCTACTCTGCTTGGTTTTTCCCAAGAGTAGAAACTTACATTCCATAAAGATTTGACCCTTACGGTTGCTAGCGCTTTATCTGTACCAGCCATAACTGCAGATGCCCCCAGGCCATCCAGATAAACCAAGTGCAGGATTTCTAAGCTATCAGCCATGAGCTCAATCATAAAAGGAAGTGAGCCATTAGCACACATTCAGCACTGATGTATCTCAGAACACTCATGCCCAATGAGGAAAGCTGGGTAAGAGGCAACCCATATGCCTCCATTTATAGGAAAGCCTGGAAAATGCAAATTACCTATGGAAGAGAGCAGATGGCA
The DNA here is from genome assembly GCF_024711535.1 of Dipodomys merriami. NCBI lineage: Eukaryota > Metazoa > Chordata > Mammalia > Rodentia > Heteromyidae > Dipodomys > Dipodomys merriami. The sequence goes on along the minus strand of NW_027202406.1, from coordinate 68,578 downwards.
GGGTGGGCAAGCACAGAAAGCCCAGAATTGGTGACGAAATGCCCAGCTTTTTTCTGTTTAAAGTGGGTTCTTTTTTTATGCATTTGTATTGTTATTGTAAAGGAGAGGGGTTACAGTCACGTAAGTCAGATAGAGAGCACATTTCGTTTTGAACAATGTCACCCTTCCCTTTGGTAATGGCTCTTCCGTCGAGCCATCTTCTTGGGTGACCAGCTCAGATGCACTCATGCCAAATGTGCAGATTATGTGCCATCTTACTGTCAGCATCTCACTGCTGACTTACAGAAACACACACCGCTCCGCAGCAGCTGTCACTCACCTCAACACTCCATGCTGGTTGAGAGTGAAGAGGAGGTAGTCGGCCATGGTCTCTTCCCCAACCAGGTGGTCCAACACTGTTCCTGAAAGACAAGCAGTATCTATGCCCCGCGGGCTCTGCCTGAAGACCCGTGTGGCCCCGGCCCCCCACTGGCCTGACCTCACTGGACACCTGTCACAGGACAGAATGGGGCCACACACGTGTGCCACGAGCCGCGCTAAGAGAACAGGCAGGTCAGACATAGCAGTAACATCCTGGTCTCAGGGGAGCCCGGGTTCTCAGGGAGAACTCCAAAGGTGGGGTGGAGGGGTACTCACCACACAGGGCCAGCTTCAGGCCCACCTCCACGCTCTCAATCCGAGGGCTCAACACCCCAGGGGTGTCCAGCAGGAACATCAGCGGTCGCTCACACACCTGCTCAGGCAGAGGATGGAGTAGGTTACAGAGCCTCTAGCCAGCCATCTTTGGAGACCCTAAGGTTCCTAGATCAAACCCAGCCCCGTGGGTCATCCTTGTTACAAAGCACTACGACCTCCATAGGGTTTAATTCACACTAAATTTGGAGTAAAAAGTAAGAGAAAACACAAGGAAAAGTGTAAGAATTGGTCTCTCTTAGCTCTGCCCTAACCATTCCCCACAGGTTTGCCGAAGACAGAGCAGTACCGGGCAGTGGAAGGGGAAGGAAGGGAAGAAGGCCAGAAGCAAAGCTGGCCCTGGCGGCGCCAGGCTGGGCCGTGCCAGGCTCGGCAGCGCCTGCACAGCTGTCAAAGACCCACCTGGATTCTTGATGTCACCGCTCTGGTGATTCCAGGCTCACCTCCCACCCGAGCAGCTCTGCCTGTAACAGAAAGAAGCTGTCAAATGTTTCACAGTAGTTCAGAACACGCAACAACTCATCCCGTGTTTGGCCCCAAACAGCTCACAACCAAAGAGGTTTTCAAAATCCAGGCACAAGCCAGAGACAGGGGGCTGACGCCTGTAATCCTACCTTCTCAGGAGGCTGAGAGCTAAAAATCACAGTTCAAAGCAAATCTGGGCAAGAAAGTCGGTGCAATTCTTATCTACAATTAGCTGTCAACAAGCCAGAAATGGAATTATGACTCATGTGGTAGAGCACTAGACTTGAGCAAAAAAAGCACAAGGACAGCACCCAGGCCCTGAGTTTAAGCCCCAGAACCAGCATAAAAACATAATGGCTCAAATGTGAATTCACACTATATTGCTAATATGGAACATGAAGCCTTAAATAAGACTGAATATAGATTCGTTTGACTTGCATAAGTCAAGGATGCCAGGGGGCTAGGCTGTGGGACTGAGTGTTGTGGGTTGTTTTGAATCAAAACCTGGGACTAAGCAGCCCAGGTCCTCGGGCTCACAAATGTAGAGAACATGGCTGACAACACAGCTGTCCAAGTCACGCAGAGGGAAGGGGCTGCGGGAAGACCCTCAGGAGGAAGCCACCTCCCTGCATGGCACATCCCCTACCCTACAGCATGCTGGAGTCTCTGACCCAAAGGCTGCATTAAACAAATGAAAAAAAAAAAATACCCCAGGCACCAGTGGCTCACGCCTAACTATTCAGGAGGCTGAGAGCTGAGGATTAAGGTTCAAAGCCATCCTCAACAGACAAATCTAAGAGAGTCTTATCTCCAATTAAACAGCAAAAAGTTGGAAGTGGAGTTGTGGCCCAAGTAGTAGAGCACCAGCCTTCAGCAATAAGTGTGAGCTCCAGGTCCTGAGCTCAAGCTCTAGTACCAGCACCGCCTTGCCAAAAAAAAATCAAGTTTTGAAAAGTCATTAAAGATTTTAGAGAAGCCAGATACAGGTATTTCATGCCTAAAACCCTAGCTATTCTGGAGCTACCCTGGGCAGAAAAGTCCTTAAGACTCCATCTCCAAAATAACCAGCAAAATACTAAGCTAGAAGTATGGCTCAAATTAGGTAGAGTACCAGCTGAGCAAGCATGAGGCCCTGAAAACAAAAATTGGAGGCAAAAACAACAAAGGTATTTAGCCTGGCACTGGTGGCTCACACTTATAATCCTAGCTACTCAGGAAGCTGAGATCTGAGGATCTCAGTTCAAAGCCAGTCTGGGCAAGAAAGTCCATGCAACTCTTCCTCTAAACACCAAAAAGCCGAAGCTATAGCTCAAGTGGTAGAGTGCTAGCTTTGAGCATAAAAACTAAGGGACAGTGCATAGGTCCTGAGCCCTGGGACTGGCACAAAAGAAAAAAAAAAAGAAGAAGAAAAAAGGAAAGAGAGGTAGGAAGGGAGGGAGGGGAAAAAAAGAGAAAACAAAAAGTTTTAGATTCTTTTTTTTTTTTTTTTTAAATCTGTCACGGGGCCTGGGTGCTGTCCCTCAACTCTTTAGCTCAAGGCTAACGCTCTACCACTTGAGCCATAGTGCCATTTCCAGCTTTTTCTGTTTATGTGGTACTGAGGAATCGAACCCAGGGCCTCATGCATGCAAGGCAAGCACTCCAACACTGAGCCACCTTCCCAGCCCCAGAAATTTTTTGAATATAAAGAAGTGTAGCAGCCAGGTGCCAATGGCTTACGCCTGATCCTAGCTACTCAGGAGGCTGAGATCTGAGGATTGAGGGTCAAAGCCAGCCAGGGCAGGAATGTCCATGAGATTCTTTTTTTTTTTTTGGGGGGGGGGAGGGGAGGTTACGGTCGTGAGGCCTGTACTCTGGGCCTGGGCGCTGTCCCTCAGCTCTTCAACTCAAGGCTATTGCTCTACCACTTGAGCCACAGCGCCACTTCTGGCTTTTTTCATTTTGCTTATGTGGTGCTGAGGAATCAAACCCAGGGCCTCAGGCATGCAAGGCAAGTGCTCTACCACTGAGCCACCTTCCCAGCCCCTCTATGAGATTCTTACCTCTAGTTAACCACCAGAAAACCAGAAGTGGCGCTGTGACTCAAGTGGTAGAGTGCTCGCCTTGAACTCTGAGCCCAGGCCCAGAGTTCAAGCCCCACAACCAACAACAACAACAACAAGGATAGCAGGCGGCTGTCCATCACATGGCCCTCCGTCCACTCAGCCAGCAGGTGTCCGGCAGGGTCCTGCACCATCCCCTCCTGCACAGGCATACCTATCCTGAGGTGCTGCCTCCTCAGAGAATTGATCAGGGAGGACTTGCCCACGTTGGGGACCCCAACCACCATGATGCAGTACTCCAGGTTCTGTGGAAGCAGGAGAAGAGCCGTGACTCCACCTTACCAGGCCCGAGCCCACAGGGGTTCCCAAAGGAACCCCTGGGGTTCCTCCCAGGCCAGCCTCCTGGAACAGCACCACAGCGTCCTCCACACTGAAGTACCCCAGGATCAGTCAGGAGAGACCTGGGTGACCCCCACATGCCCACCCCCAGGTCTGCATCCCAACAACCAACCTCTGCTCGATGATAGCGGTAACTGCTCCCAATGAGCTCTGTGACCTTCGGAATGATCTGCAATAAACCAGCCACATCTTCTAGTCTCATGTCCATTCACCAACCCACGTCCTGTCACCTCTGCTCCCCTCTACAATCACCAGCTGAGAGAACAAACACCTCCCAGGCTTTGATCAGCAGTGACGGTCAAAGACGCCCAACTAGGCTGTGCTGGTGAGACTGACACACCCACCCCCAGGCAAGAGTAAGGCTTCTACCACAGGAGGGCATCCATGAGAGAAGTGATCATGTTCACCAGTAAACTTGTGGTGTCCCACCAAATGCAAACAGGAGAACTAAGTGACCTGTCACCCCAGAATGACTTTGTACTCCCTGAATATCCATCTTGGGCTGTATCAGCGTAAGACATGGGGGGGGGGGGGGGGGCCCGCCGGAGACTCTGCACTCCTGGGCAGTAGGAGCCAGAACCAGGATTAAAACTGATTACCAAACAAGGAACAGAAACACCTGCATGTGAGCAGAAAGGCCTACCTGTTTGACATTTTCATCCTTTACACAGTTGGTAAAAATGACGTTTTTTAGGCCTGTTCCTTCTAAGTGCTGCAAAATTTTCTGAAAGAGACATTTCCATTTTAAACACTCAACAAAAATACAGATGGTGTTATAAATAAAAGTTGAGGATCCAGGTTCAAAGAGACTCTATAGGACTATGTATTGCTCAGAGACAACTCCTCTCAGGGATGGGCAACAACACAAAATGAGAACCAAGGGCCTCAGCCTGCCCCATCACTGGTCCCAGGACATACCGAGGACAGAGATCACAGCAGTGTAACTGGGCTGGGCTGTGAAGACCAGGAAACACAGACTGACCTTTGGAAGTTCAGCGCCTCTGTGAGTAAACAAGTCATCCTGAAACTACTTCTGGCAGTGGACTTACAGAACCTGGACTTCACTGAGAAATTCCACTGTTCCAATGTGTTCTGACCTTCTTTCAAACACTGTAAATCGAAGGGACATCAAACCTGATCTGAAACTATCTAAAAGCTCAAAAGTATACTAAAGTTGACACAAATTCATTAGTCTTAACATTCACTGAAATCACTGTGGAACTGCATCCTATTTGTGAATATTTACCTTTATAAACCATACCTATTTAAAATTAGTGTTGTAATGTTTGATTGCTACTGGCCCCAAAATATAGTCAATGCTTACAAAAGAAAAAAATCACTGATTAAATCCATTAATTTTAGTTATTTCTTCCAGGACTGAAAATGTGGCTCAACTGGTTGAACAACACCCTCAAGCAAGAAATCTGAGACTGTGAGATGCTGAGTTCAAGCCCCAATATCCCCAGTATCAATACACTCTCTCCATATATACATATATACATATATACACACACACACACACACACACACACACACACATATGCACACACACATATATACATGTGGTAATTATTTCTTCCAGACATCCACTGAAGCTGGGATAAGGACATAAGCCATGACAAAGACATACTGAAGCCACAGTTCCCATGTAGATTCACTCAAGCTGTCCTCAGGGAAGTGGGCTCTTCTTGGAGCACCTGGCCAGACTACAAGGTGAGTACTCAATACAAAGTCTGCAAAGGCTAGTATTTAAATGGCAAAAGCAACCACAAATGAGATCCACTAACTAATAAAAGCAACAGAAACCAGTCGTGAAGATAAATAACCAGAGCTGCAACCGGAGGAAATCCCTAGAGGTCTGTGCAGACCCCCTGGCCTTTGTGATCATGTCTATCAGCTGACAGCAGGAGGAGCTCTCAGGGGAACTCCTCAGCTCTCCTCCTGATGGGTGGAGGCGACTCGAATGTACAGACACGTAATCAACTGCAGCTGCAACAAATGGAAATGTTCTGTACCATTAACACCTTTTCAAAACACTGGCTTGAATTCAAGATTTTTACATTTTTCTCTCTACAGTTTGGTAATAGAGGCAAAAAGAAAAAAAGCAGAAGACACTTCAGATCCTGTTTCCAGTCCTCATGGCTTTTTTAACCTCTGTGCCACATGGAAAATATCTTGCATAGGCCCAGTTCTATCTGGCTTTAGAGAAATCAGTAGCCATTTTGGCCTCTCCCTCTTCTAACTTCTGAATCAAAGGATGTGCAGAAAGCAGACAATGACTACTATGTGGAGCTTAGCAGACAGAATCAGTAACCTCAGGAATGCCTACCAGACAGTACAGCAAATATAGAGGCCTACCAGACACCATAGCTATCAACCTGCCAGACTGTATAGCTTCTGACCTATCAGCTGTCTCAGCTATCAGCCTACCAGACAGCACAGCTATAGACCTGCCAGACAGTAAAGCAATATGTCAGCCTACCAGACAGCACAGCTATAGACCTGCCAGACAGTACAGCTATGTATCAGCCTACCTGACAGTACAGCTATGTATCAGCCTACCTGACAGTACAGCTATTACAGACTACCGACAGCTATCTGTCACTTGGCTCAAGTGGCACACTGACATTTCCCAAAGGGTATGCACGCATGTTGAACACTTAGGTCCTTAACGTCTGAGGTAAGCAACCAACCTGAGGAACCAGGCTGGAGCTGTTCCGGAAGCAGAGCTTCGTCTGTGTTGGTGACTCTTCACACTTCTGTGGGCATCTGTGGGATGGTACTCACGTGCTGCTCTGTGAGATCTGCCAAGTCCATCTTGTTGAGGACAAGCAAGTGAGGCTTCAACCCCAGGGTCTCCTGAAACAGAGGGTTGCGACCTGATAGTGGAATGTGGCGATGTTAAGGCAAAATCCCTTGAAAGGTTTACATTTTGTCTTCTCTGACTAGGTCAAAGGAAGCCGGAGGAGGGAACCTCATCTCAAAGCAGGCCACCCAGCCGACATCCCACCTCAAGAGTATGGAGCCAGCTCTGATCCTGGTTTGCAAAGGGTACACCTTCTACCACTGCCAGGGTAGGCAGTCAGGCAAGGCAGTGACGGTCACACAGCTTTCCAAACATGATGGTAGCAAAACCAAAGCCAACGCTCAGCCAGGCACGGTGGTGTATATCTTTAATCACAGCACTTGGGTGGTTGAAGCTGAAAAGACTCCAGAGAGTTCCAAGCAATCTGAGATACCAGGCTTAGTTGCCAAGATACTTAAGTTTCAAATGAGTGACATGATCACTCAAGAAAAAGTGACTGTAAAGTCCTAACTAGAGTATCTTCAGAACACTACCCTACCCTGTGGCTACTAAGGACTCCCAAGTCCTACCACGGGGCACCCAGCAGCTGTGCCTAAAAATGAGCAGGTCCCTTCCCTCATGGAGACTCACTGGAGACACCACTTGCTACTGACATCTTCAACCAGGACTGCTAGGACAAAGGTAGGGTCTTAGTCCTAGTCCACTACACCTGACGCTAATACAGGCAGGAGGGGACTTCTTATCTTCACATCCTGAACCTCTGCTTTCCTGGTGCTGCATCTCTCCCTGAGGATCAAGCTGCAGGGGTCCCAAGGCCCCTGCCTGCCCCATCTAAGCAGTCAGTCAGCTGTCTCCCCACTCCAAACTTTCCTTCCTATATATGACTACAGCCCCCAGACTCTCCTCCCAGGATGCTACAGAGACCATCATCCAGGGAAGGCTGCCTGCCACAACCTAGATAAGGCAAAATGTCCTAGGGTTGAAGGATCACACATACTAAAAGATAACCACATTTTATGATGTTTTGATAGACACACAATTGTCACCACTATATGCTACATAAACTGATGCATATTTACAGCCTAAAACAAAAAAACCCAAGGGGTTGTTTGTTTTTGTTTTTTGCCAGTCATGGGGCCTAAACTCTGGGCCTGGGCTCTGTCCCTCAGCTCTTCAGCTCAAGGCTAGCCATCTACTACTTGAGCCACTGCACTACCTCTGGCTTTTTCTGCTTATGTGGTGCTGAGGAATCAAACCCGAGGCCTCATGTATGCAACTCTGCCACTGAGTTACCTTCCCAGCCCAGAAACCCAATGTTTTGTTACTAAAGTTCCAACAAGATCATGAACTTTGAATAACACCCTGACTCTGCACTGTCTGGGTGGCAGTGCCTCAGTACCGTTTTCCCCAGGGCTCACACCTGCTGGCTCAGCCTCCCCAGTCTAGGCTGCCCTGGCAGATTTGTAACAACTAGAAAAATCAGTATTTTCATCACTAAAGAACTTCAGCATAGCTCAAATGGACAAAGTCTATGAAGCCTGTGTCAAAACAAGATCAAGTCTTGCCAATTCTCCCAAGCACAGGAGGAAAGTTGTGATTGGTAGGAACCTTTAATCTCAGGTTTCATGCCCTATCTGGAGAATTTCACTGCTGGATCATTCTGGAAAGCCCAGGTGAGCCAGGCAGAGGCCAGGACAAATGACATCAATGCTCCCACACGTGAGATTCTGGTGTAAAACAAAGCTTGGCAACGGGCCTATTTACAAGCTCCCCAATAATCCCAATATGTTATAAAGACCGAGAGCCACTGCTCTAAATGCCAGTAACAAGTAAGGTCTCGAGTCACTGCAAGCAGTGACTACACTGGGCCCACGGCAGGCAGACACCGGAAGCGCTCCCTGCTGCCTCTGCGTCTCTGCCTGGGAAAGTGGTCCCTCCCGCACCAGGAAAGGATATCCGAGCATCGTGAACCTCGATGACACAGTCCACCACCTTCAGACTGCTCTGCATCTTCTTCAGTCCTGGAACACATGAAAGTATTCAAGGGCAGGCCAGGGCCTTTCAAAGGGGCAGGGTTGTCTGCTACTCAGAAGCAATCTCAACTCCTCTGGAGGTCGGGAGTTCGAAGCCTGCACAGGCAGGGAGACCTATCTCGAAAACAAAACCCAAAGTGTGGAAGGAGCCGGGCGCCGGCGGCTCCCGCCCGTCCTCCCAGCTGCTGGGAGGCTGAGGCGGAGGATGCGGCTCCCGCCCGCTGGGAGGCTGAGGCGGAGGATGCGGCTCCCGCCCGCTGGGAGGCTGAGGCGGAGGATGCGGCTCCCGCCCATTGGGAGGCTGAGGCGGAGGATGCGGCTCCCGCCCGCTGGGAGGCTGAGGTGGAGGACGCGGCTCCCGCCCGCTGGGAGGCTGAGGCGGAGGACGCGGCTCCCGCCCGCTGGGAGGCTGAGGCGGAGGACGCGGCTCCCAGCCGGGCAGGAACGTCCGCGGGAGCCTCTTAGCTACCTACAAGCGCGGGGGGGGGGGGGGGGCAGAGCTGGGGGCGGCCCAGGCCGAGTCCAGGCCCCCGACCGGACAAGACCTAAATGGCAGAGAACGGCTGGCTGCCAGCTCCTGGCCGGAGGTCTCGGCCTGGCCTGGGGACCCCCCGGCCGCCCCGCAGCTGCCTTCCGGGGGTCAACGCCGCGAAGACACGCGGGGAGGCCGGAGTGCGGGCTGCGCGGGGCGAGGCGCGGGGGAGCGGGGCGGCCGGGGGAGCGGGGCGCGCGGGGAGGCCGGAGTGCGGGCTGCGCGGGGCGAGGCGCGGGGGAGCGGGGCGGCCGGGGGAGCGGGGCGCAGGGCGCGGGGAGGCCGGAGTGCGGGCTGCGCGGGGCGAGGCGCGGGGGAGCGGGGCGGCCGGGGGAGCGGGGCGCAGGGCGCCGGGAGGCCGGAGTGCGGGCTGCGCGGGGCGAGGCGCGGGGGAGCGGGGCGGCCGGGGGAGCGGGGCGCGCGGGGAGGCCGGAGTGCGGGCTGCGCGGGGCGAGGCGCGGGGGAGCGGGGCGGCCGGGGGAGCGGGGCGCAGGGCGCCGGGAGGCCGGAGTGCGGGCTGCGCGGGGCGAGGCGCGGGGGAGCGGGACGGGCCTCACCCTTGGCCATGTGGCCTGGGAACCAGCGCGCCACGTCGCGGCCACGCAGGGGGAAGCACTCGCGCCAGGCGGCCTGGGCGCCGAGCAGCGCGCGCGGCGACGGCCTCATGGCGGCGACGGCCTCACAGTGCCGCGCCCCGGAAGCGCTCTCGGCCCCGCGCGACCGGTGCCGGTCCCGGCAGTCCCAGGGCACCAAAGTTCCGACGCCGCAGCCCAGGTGACCAACGGCACTGCCGGGCGGGGGCGGAGACCCGGGGGCGGGGCTCCGGGGGCAGCAGGCCCTGCCGGGGGCGGGGCTCCGGGGGCAGCAGGCCCTGCCGGGGGCGGGGCTCCGGGGGCAGCAGGCCCTGCCGTGGGCGGGGCTCCGGGGAGGGCAGCAGGCCCTGCTGTGGGCGGGGCTCCGGGGGCAGCAGGCCCTGCCGTGGGCGGGGCCCCGGGGAGGGCAGAAGGCCCTGCCGTGGGCGGGGCTCCGGGGGCAGCAGGCCCTGCTGTGGGCGGGGCCCCGGGGAGGGCAGCAGGCCCTGCCGTGGGCGGGGCTCCGGGGGCAGCAGGCCCTGCTGTGGGCGGGGCTCCGGGGGGGGCAGCAGGCCCTGCCGTGGGCGGGGCTCCGGGGAGGGCAGCAGGCCCTGCTGTGGGCGGGGCTCCGGGGAGGGCAGCAGGCCCTGCTGTGGGCGGGGCTCCGGGGGCAGCAGGCCCTGCCGTGGGCGGGGCTCCGGGGAGGGCAGCAGGCCCTGCTGTGGGCGGGGCTCCGGGGGCAGCAGGCCCTGCTGTGGGCGGGGCTCCGGGGGGGGCAGCAGGCCCTGCCATGGGCGGGGCTCCGGGGGCAGCAGGCCCTGCTGTGGGCAGGGCTCCGGGGGCAGCAGGCCCTGCTGTGGGCGGGGCTCCGGGGGGAGCAGGCCCTGCCGTGGGCGGGGCTCCGGGGGCAGCAGGCCCTGCCGGGGGCGGGGCTCCGGGGAGGGCAGCAGGCCCTGCCGTGGGCGGGGCTCCGGGGGCAGCAGGCCCTGCCATGGGCGGGGCCCCGGGGGCAGCAGGCCCTGCCGTGGGCGGGGCTCCGGGGGCAGCAGGCCCTGCCGGGGGCGGGGCTCCGGGGGCAGCAGGCCCTGCCGTGGGCGGGGCTCCGGGGGCAGCAGGCCCTGCTGTGGGCGGGGCTCCGGGGGCAGCAGGCCCTGCCGTGGGCGGGGCTCCGGGGAGGGCAGCAGGCCCTGCTGTGGGCGGGGCTCCAAGGGCAGCAGGCCCTGCCGGGGGCGGGGCTCCGGGGGCAGCAGGCCCTGCTGTGGGCGGGGCTCCGGGGAGGGCAGCAGGCCCTGCCGTGGGCGGGGCTCCGGGGGCAGCAGGCCCTGCTGTGGGCGGGGCTCCGGGGAGGGCAGCAGGCCCTGCTGTGGGCGGGGCTCCGGGGGCAGCAGGCCCTGCCGGGGGCGGGGCTCCGGGGGCAGCAGGCCCTGCTGTGGGCGGGGCTCCGGGGGCAGCAGGCCCTGCTGTGGGCGGGGCTCCGGGGGCAGCAGGCCCTGCTGTGGGCGGGGCTCCGGGGGCAGCAGGCCCTGCTGTGGGCGGGGCTCCGGGGAGGGCAGCAGGCCCTGCTGTGGGCGGGGCTCCGGGGAGGGCAGCAGGCCCTGCCGTGGGCGGGGCTCCGGGGGCAGCAGGCCCTGCCGGGGGCGGGGCTCCGGGGAGGGCAGCAGGCCCTGCCGTGGGCGGGGCTCCGGGGGCAGCAGGCCCTGCTGTGGGCGGGGCCCCGGGGGCAGCATGCCCTGCCGTGGGCGGGGCCCCGGGGAGGGCAGCAGGCCCTGCCGTGGGCGGGGCTCTGGGGGCAGCAGGCCCTGCTGTGGGCGGGGCTCCGGGGGCAGCAGGCCCTGCTGTGGGCGGGGCTGGGGGGGGCAGCAGGCCCTGCTGTGGGCGGGGCTCCGGGGGCAGCAGGCCCTGCCGGGGGCGGGGCTCCGGGGGCAGCAGGCCCTGCTGTGGGCGGGGCTCCGGGGGCAGCAGGCCCTGCTGTGGGCGGGGCTCCGGGGAGGGCAGCAGGCCCTGCCGTGGGCGGGGCTCCGGGGGCAGCAGGCCCTGCTGTGGGCGGGGCTCCGGGGAGGGCAGCAGGCCCTGCTGTGGGCGGGGCTCCGGGGGCAGCAGGCCCTGCCGGGGGCGGGGCTCCGGGGAGGGCAGCAGGCCCTGCTGTGGGCGGGGCTCCGGGGGCAGCAGGCCCTGCTGTGGGCGGGGCCCCGGGGAGGGCAGCAGGCCCTGCTGTGGGCGGGGCTGGGGGGGCAGCAGGCCCTGCCGGGGGCGGGGCTCCGGGGGCAGCAGGCCCTGCTGTGGGCGGGGCCCCGGGGAGGGCAGCAGGCCCTGCTGTGGGCGGGGCTGGGGGGGGGCAGCAGGCCCTGCTGTGGGCGGGGCTCCGGGGGCAGCAGGCCCTGCCGTGGGCGGGGCTCCGGGGAGGGCAGCAGGCCCTGCTGTGGGCGGGGCTCCGGGGGCAGCAGGCCCTGCCGGGGGCGGGGCTCCGGGGGCAGCAGGCCCTGCTGTGGGCGGGGCTCCGGGGAGGGCAGCAGGCCCTGCCGTGGGCGGGGCTCCGGGGGCAGCAGGCCCTGCTGTGGGCGGGGCTCCGGGTAGGGCAGCAGGCCCTGCTGTGGGCGGGGCTCCGGGGGCAGCAGGCCCTGCCGGGGGCGGGGCTCCGGGGGCAGCAGGCCCTGCTGTGGGCGGGGCTCCGGGGGCAGCAGGCCCTGCTGTGGGCGGGGCTCCGGGGGCAGCAGGCCCTGCTGTGGGCGGGGCTCCGGGGGCAGCAGGCCCTGCTGTGGGCGGGGCTCCGGGGAGGGCAGCAGGCCCTGCCGGGGGCGGGGCTCCGGGGAGGGCAGCAGGCCCTGCCGTGGGCGGGGCTCCGGGGGCAGCAGGCCCTGCCGGGGGCGGGGCTCCGGGGAGGGCAGCAGGCCCTGCCGTGGGCGGGGCTCCGGGGGCAGCAGGCCCTGCCGGGGGCGGGGCTCCGGGGAGGGCAGCAGGCCCTGCCGGGGGCGGGGCTCCGGGGAGGGCAGCAGGCCCTGCCGTGGGCGGGGCTCCGGGGGCAGCAGGCCCTGCTGTGGGCGGGGCCCCGGGGGCAGCAGGCCCTGCCGTGGGCGGGGCCCCGGGGAGGGCAGCAGGCCCTGCCGTGGGCGGGGCTCTGGGGGCAGCAGGCCCTGCTGTGGGCGGGGCTCCGGGGAGGGCAGCAGGCCCTGCTGTGGGCGGGGCTGGGGGGGGCAGCAGGCCCTGCTGTGGGCGGGGCTCCGGGGGCAGCAGGCCCTGCCGGGGGCGGGGCTCCGGGGGCAGCAGGCCCTGCTGTGGGCGGGGCTCCGGGGGCAGCAGGCCCTGCTGTGGGCGGGGCTCCGGGGAGGGCAGCAGGCCCTGCTGTGGGCGGTGCTCCGGGGGCAGCAGGCCCTGCTGTGGGCGGGGCTCCGGGGGCAGCAGGCCCTGCTGTGGGCGGGGCCCCGGGGAGGGCAGCAGGCCCTGCTGTGGGCGGGGCTGGGGGGGCAGCAGGCCCTGCTGTGGGCGGGGCTCCGGGGGCAGCAGGCCCTGCTGTGGGCGGGGCTGGGGGGGGGCAGCAGGCCCTGCTGTGGGCGGGGCCCCGGGGAGGGCAGCAGGCCCTGCTGTGGGCGGGGCTGGGGGGGCAGCAGGCCCTGCTGTGGGCGGGGCTCCGGGGGCAGCAGGCCCTGCTGTGGGCGGGGCTGGGGGGGCAGCAGGCCCTGCTGTGGGCGGGGCTCCGGGGGCAGCAGGCCCTGCTGTGGGCGGGGCTGGGGGGGGGCAGCAGGCCCTGCTGTGGGCGGGGCCCCGGGGAGGGCAGCAGGCCCTGCTGTGGGCGGGGCTGGGGGGGCAGCAGGCCCTGCTGTGGGCGGGGCTCCGGGGGCAGCAGGCCCTGCTGTGGGCGGGGCTGGGGGGGGGCAGCAGGCCCTGCTGTGGGCGGGGCTCCGGGGGCAGCAGGCCCTGCCGTGGGCGGGGCTCCGGGGGCAGCAGGCCCTGCTGTGGGCGGGGCTCCGGGGGCAGCAGGCCCTGCTGTCGGCGGGGCTGGGGGGGGCAGCAGGCCCTGCCGGGGGCGGGGCTCCGGGGGCAGCAGGCCCTGCCGGGGGCGGGGCTCCGGGGGCAGCAGGCCCTGCCGGGGGCGGGGCTCCGGGGGCAGCAGGCCCTGCTGTGGGCGGTGCTCCGGGGGCAGCAGGCCCTGCTGTGGGCGGGGCTCCGGGGGCAGCAGGCCCTGCCGTGGGCGGGGCTCCGGGGAGGGCAGCAGGCCCTGCCGGGGGCGGGGCTCCGGGGAGGGCAGCAGGCCCTGCCGTGGGCGGGGCTCCGGGGAGGGCAGCAGGCCCTGCCGTGGGCGGGGCTCCGGGGGCAGCAGGCCCTGCCGTGGGCGGGGCCCCGGGGGCAGCAGGCCCTGCTGTGGGCGGGGCTCCGGGGGCAGCAGGCCCTGCTGTGGGCGGGGCTGGGGGGGGCAGCAGGCCCTGCCGGGGGCGGGGCTCCGGGGGCAGCAGGCCCTGCCGGGGGCGGGGCTGGGGGGGGCAGCAGGCCCTGCTGTGGGCGGGGCTGGGGGGGGCAGCAGGCCCTGCTGTGGGCGGGGCTCCGGGGGCAGCAGGCCCTGCTGTGGGCGGAGCTCCGGGGAGGGCAGCAGGCCCTGCCGTGGGCGGGGCTCCGGGGAGGGCAGCAGGCCCTGCCGGGGGCGGGGCTCCGGGGGCAGCAGGCCCTGCCGGGGGCGGTGCTCCGGGGGCAGCAGGCCCTGCCGGGGGCGGGGCTCCGGGGGCAGCAGGCCCTGCTGTGGGCGGTGCTCCGGGGGCAGCAGGCCCTGCCGGGGGCGGGGCTCCAGGGGCTGCAGGCCCTGCCGGGGGCGGGGCCTGGACCATGGGCGGGGCCACCAGCCACCTAGTGCGTGCTCTGAGTACTGTGGGCTTTTGCTTTTCAATTCAGTTTATTAACATTAGTAAATTTATAAAGGATGTGACTCAGTAATACAGCCCTTGCCTAGCATGAACAGCCCTGGGTTTTATCTCCACCACCTCCACATGTAAATATAGATCATAAAATGCCATGGCTTATCTAGTTACTCAGGAGACAGATCTGAGATCATGATTTGCAGCCAGCCCAGGCAAGAACGTCCTTAACACTCTTATCTCCAGTGGTAGAGCGCTTGCCTTGCATGCCTGAGGCCCTGGGTTCGATTCCTCAGCACCACATAAGCAAAATGAAAAAAGCCAGAAGTGGCGCTGTGGCTCAAGTGGTAGAGCGCTAGCCTTGAGCTGAAGAGCTGAGGGACATCGCCCAGGCAGAGTTCAAGCCCCAGGACCGACAAAAAAAAAAAGCCACGCCGGGCGCTGGTGGCTCACGCCTGTAATCCTAGCTACTCAGGAGGCTGAGATCTGAGGATCGCGGTTCAAAGCCAGCCCGGGCAGGAGAGACCTTGAGACTCCTATCTCCAATAAACCACCAGAAAACCGGAAGTGGCGCTGTAGCTCAAGTGGTAGAGCGCTCGCCTTGAGCTGAAGAGCTAAGGGACAGCGCCCAGGCCCAGAGTTCAAGCCCACAACCGATTAAAAAAAAAAAAAAAAAAAAAAGCCAGAAGTGAAGGTGTGAGGGGCAGCACCCAGGCCCTGAGTTCAAGCTCCAGAACACACCACCCCCCCCACACACACACACACCAAACTTCTTTAAATATATCCTGAGTGAAAATGTAATGAAATTTATGGGGCTGGGAAGGTAGCTCAGTGGTAGAGCACTTGCCTTGCATGCATGAGACCCTGGATTTGATTCCTCAGCACTACATAAGCAGACAAAAGCTGGAAGTGGCGCTGTGGCTCAAGTGGTAGGGTGCTCGCCTTGCGATGAAGAGCTGAGGGACAGCGCCCAGGCCCAGAGTTCAAGCCCCGCAACCGACAAAAAAAAAAAATTTCCGTGTGTAAGAGACAACTTAAAATCTTTTTCTGGGCCTATGAATTAACTAAAAGTAGGATAAAAAACACTTCTTCACATCTGTGCCCTGATCTGAGCCACTCTCTCCAAAGGATCCAGAAAAAGGGTTTGCCATAGAAAAGCATCTTGTGACAAAAGGCAAACTTCCAAGCCGGGCGCTGGTGGCTCACGCCTGTAATCCTAGCTACTCAGGAGGCTGAGATCTGAGGATCGCGGTTCAAAGCCAGCCCGGGCAGGAGAGACCGTGAGACTCCTATCTCCAATAAACCACCAGAAAACCGGAAGTGGCGCTGTAGCTCAAGTGGTAGAGCGCTCGCCTTGAGCTGAAGAGCTGAGGGACAGCGCCCAGGCCCAGAGTTCAAGCCCCACGGCCAACAAAAAAAAAAAAAAAGGCAAACTTCCCCTGAGCCAGGCAAAGGCATCTTTCTTATCTTCCTGTCATATTAACAAAAGGTGAAACTGCTCCATAGAGAACCAAAAGTCCTAGTTAGACACCTAGGGTAACAGTGACAGACTTGCTAGTGACAGTCCTAACAATGTCTTCAGAACTGTGAGAGCCCAGAAAGCTCTGAGCTGCACCCAAAGGACTGGGAGTCTGGAAGGCCTTCTCCCGAATTAACTCTCAGAATGCTGAGAGCTTCCTGGAAAGGTCAATCAGTCCGGTCTTAACAGGAATTCAGTTTTCTAAATTTGACCCTAAACTGCCTAGGAGCCTGGGGGTAGACAAAGGTTTATGCAAATTATAAGCTATGAGGAAGTCATCTACAACTTGTATATAAAGTATTGTCACTTGTTGATGCTTATACCTTACTTTCAGCACATATTTTCCTGTATAAAATGCAATAAAAACTTTGGTTAACAGAACCTTGGGATCTGAAAGCTGGCAGAAAGCTACAGATACCCCGGTACCCCAAACCTCAATTATATGGTCCAGTCTCCTTTACTGCCTTGTCCCCTGTGGAAACAGGTTGAGGCAGCCAGAAGCAGACTTGAGACTAGATGGCGAGACCACGTGATACCACCTCGGCCCACCTCTGCGGATCCCAGGAAGGTGTGACTGCTTCAGCTAGGCATTCCTTTCTCATCCCTGCCCCCAATTCTCTCTATGACCTCAGGCCAATGTCTATAGCCTAAAACGCAGCTGAAGACAGCTGAAAGGTATATTGAACTGCCGTCTCCCACGGCTGCCATATCATATGACCTCTCTTCCATTCACTGTCTAGTAGTCATACCAGTGGCTGAAATGAAAACAAAACAAACAAAAATAAAACAAAGAAACTCATAGAATTTGGTCCTAAATCGTTTCAGCTTCAGGAGCCACATTCTGGCTAGCATTGAATAATGCCTCATGTCGAGGTCTCCCACATGGCAGCCACCGGGCAGGACCTAACCACTTGGGAGGGACCACAGCAAGACTAAAGGCTCACCTCCCACCTCTTGGGTAAGAACACCCAAGTCTTGCCAACTTTGGAGCAACCTGAACTTGTCCAAACTGACCTCTTCACATTTTGAGATGTGCTGTCCCTAGTTACGTACTCAGGCTTCCTCTCATGAACTGCCTGTCCCACATCCCTCTCCTGGGATATACAGTCACTTCTTATAAAAAAAAAAAAAAAAAAAAAAGCCATTCTTTTCATGGTAAAAGCATATTCTATTACCCACTGTTGGGATAGTGCTCCAATTTTAGATTGTACAAAGCACAAGAATGTGTGGAACATATCCACCAGTACCAGATCTTTGCAACAACCTCCCTAAGACGCGCTCTGCTCAGCCACTGTGGCTCTGATGTACTAGCCACTCACATCCACTTGTACGCATTTCTGGGCTTTAGGGGTTTCGCTCATGAGAAAGGCAAAGCCACCGTACCCTACCCACCAGAGCTCTCCTCTCCTAGGGCCTGTTTCTCCTGACAGTGTAAGTTACTGAAAACTGAAATGCCTCAAGGCCAGTGGACTAATGAAACTAAATGTCAATAATAAAGATCTTGGGGCTGGGAAGGTGGCTCAGTGGTAGAGTGCTTACCTTGCAGGCATGAGGCCCTGGGTTCAACTCCACAGCAACACATAAGCAGAAAAAGCCAGAAGTGGGGCTGAGGCTCAAGTGGTAGAGCGCTAGCCTTGCGCTGAAAAGCTGAGGGACAGGGCCCAGGCCCAGAGTTTAGGCCCATGACTGACCCCCCCCCCAAAAAAAGAAGCTAAATTCTTCCATAGTCCAAATGTCAGAGAGACAGATGGCAAGTCCTTTTCCTCACCCAAGAAAGAATTTGGGAAGGACAAACAGAAGACTCTAATAGATTGTTTAAATGAGAGACAGATTGTATTAAAGCAAAATTGATCATAAAATGACCAACTAAAGACAACTAAGGACAGGTATCTTGTCCAAAAACCAAATGTCTCTAAGCTCCCGTCTTAGGCACTTTTACGCACAAGGTTATTGTAATGATTGTGGAAAGGACATGTAGATGATTGTGGCGACTGCTAGGAAATGGAATGGCTTACTTACTGCTAAGGTGTTCTCAGAGCAAGATGGTGGTTTGTAAGTGAAGGACCCTGGCTGGCCTCCGAGGTAGGAAAGCCTCTGTGGGGTCGGTGCTGGGAACCCCTGGCCCTTGTGCCAGGGGGCCTCATCACCCCAAGACAGCAGTGTGGTCCTGGTCAGGACAGGAACCCATGCCGGCCTCCCCAGAGCTCCACCTCACCCCGCCCCTAATGCATGTAATGTCCAAGGTAGGTTCATCAACAATACTGTGGTGTTGGACACCAGCAATGGGAGTTGGGGAAGAGGAACAACTGTAAAACCCAAGGTCAGGGAACCCAGGAATGCGGGGTAGGTGCTGAGAGTTAGGGATCAGAGACACAGGAGCCCCAATCTGGCCTGGGACAGAAAAAGAACACAGGCTACAGAGGCTTCAGCTCTAAGGTGTAAGAAGCACTCTGGACACAAAGCTGGCCTTAACTGTTTTATGTATGTAGCATCACTGCTAGCAGCAGCATCCTGTGTAGTCATGTGCTGCCCAAGCCAGACTCCTGAGACAGATGTGAGAAACAAGATGGTAACCAGTTACACAAAAGGAAGGCTGTAAGATCCCAAAAATCACCTGTCAGAGGGAAGGAGGATCCAAGTCTGCCCACACAGAGAAGCAGAACAGCAAAGCCAAGATCAGAGCCTGGGCCGGGGCTGCTGCACCTGTGAGTCCCACAGGCCGATTAGTCGGTCAGCCTCCCTCCAGCCAGATAGTAAGGCCCCATGTGTTGTGGAATAGAAGGTTCGATGTGTGGCTTCCCCAGCAAACAGCATCTGAAGCTGCAAAAAAAAGTCAGGATTAGGATAGGCAGGTACCAGGGACTGCTCCAGAGAAACCCAGAAAGCAGAGCCTTGTACAATCACTCACTGGAATCTACCAGTGGGGGGGACGACACCACTGCCCTGCGGCAGCTGGGAGGGTCATCATGTAGTCGTCCAAGTGCTGTGGGGAGGCAGGAGGAGACTGGAGAGCCAGGGTGGGCAGAGCAGAAGAAGGCTAAACCTGCACTGTGGCCGGACATCAATAATATCAGTATTGAGACAACAAGATGTCTGAAGACCAAACATTTAAACATTTCCACCCTGAGGAGTGGCTCTTGATTGGGTGTGGTATTAATATACTCATATGCTCTTGACAGTGTTCTTATCTTTTAGAGATTCATACTGGAGTATCTGCACGTGTGGCACGTTCAGTAGCAATCAGGACAAAGCAGGGGAGCCTCCTGAGGGCAGGGCACAGCAGCTCCCTCCTGTTGAGTCCACATTAACGCTCTTGGGCCATACAAGGCAAAAATGAAGCTCCCAGCTTTATTTTCACTTACTAATTAAGTTTCTCGGTCTTGGGGCTTGAACTCTGGGCCTGGGTGCTGTCCTTGAGCTCTTCAACGGAGATCCTCAGATCCCAGCCTCCTGAGTAGCTAGGATTACAGACGTGAGCCACCATCGCCTGGCTCTGACAACTTTTTGCCTGGCCTTAAACTGAAAGCCTCCAGATCTTCACCTCCCAAGTAACTGCTATAGACAAAAGCCACCACACCCAACCACAATAAAATAAAAAAAATTCTTAAGTGGTAATGAAGTTTTTTATTTTGTTTAAAAAAGTGAAAGTAAATCAGGTAGAAAAAGTCTGTTTTGTTTTGTTAGCCAGCACTGTCTCTGATTCTAAGCTCCTATGTAATTGGTCACAGTGGTCTATACCAACCATCCTAACTACTCAAGAAACAGATCAGCCAGCCGCCAGTGACTCATGCCTGCAATCCTAGCTACTCAGGAAGCTGAGATCTGAGGATCTTGGTTCAAAGCCAGCCTGGGCAAGAAAGTCCATTAGACTCATCTCCAATAAACCACTCAGAAAACCGGAAGTGGTGCAGCATTGAGCTGAAGAGCTGAGGGACAGCATTCAAGCCCAGAGTTCAAGCCCCATGACCAACCAAAATATATATATATATATATATATATATATATATATATATATATATATATATATCAGAATGATAGTTTGAAGCTAACCTTGGCAAAAAAAAAAAAGTTCAAGAAACCACCATCTCAACCAATAAAAGCTGGACAAGATGGTGATGTATGCCTGTTATTCCAGCTATACATGAAGCACAAAACAGAAGATCAAGGTCAAGCTGGCCCAGGTATAAAGCAAGACCCTATCAAAAAACAAGTAAAGCAAGCTGGGTGTGGCTCACACCTGTAATCCTAGCTATTCAGAAGGCAGAGACAGAGGGGTCACGGTTCAAGGCAAGCCTGGGCAAAAGTTCTCAAGCCCTGGTCTCAACCACGGTAGTACATGCCTCATTCCAGCTATTCCAGAGGCATAACTAGGCAGCCTGAGTAAGAGAGCAAGACCCTATTGTTATATTTCACAAATGTATAAAGTGGTAATGTGATGTGATACCAGTGGTAGAGCACCTTCCTACCAAGCTTAAGGCCCTTAATTCCAATCCACTGACACAAACAGACAAGAACTCTAACGCAAAAAGGTATGGGGATGGTACAAGGCCAAGTTCAAACCCCAGTACCAATATGAGTAATGCATTTCTTAATTACTCTTAATTTTAAAAAGAAAATGATTCTGAGTCTGGAAGGGTCCCATAGCCTTCCAAGAGCAGGGCTGGCCACCTTACCTGGGTGCTGGGATTATCCACAGGGAGGGGCTGGGCCAGCAGGTCTATGTCAGCCCCATTACTGCCCACAGCCACATAGCTGTAAGAGCCGCAGGTGTACGGGGCACTGTGCCAGCAAGACCTCAACACGCTCTCAGGTGCAGGCAGCTGTGGATTCCCTAAACCACAGAGAGAGAACATTAGCCCAGAATTCTCACCTTCATGTCTGCAATCAAAGAAACTAGCTGGGAAGATAACTGAGCCACTGTGTTCTAAGAGGCCTCCTGTCCAACTGCAGCCAAGCACCGCACAGGATAGGCAATGAATACCACAAGCTCCTCTGCCAAGCCAACTCTTGGCTGCCGGTCCAGTATTTCTAAGATACAGACTGTTGGTCTGAAAGGATCTGGTGAGGGACAACAGCATTCATTTTAGAAAGCAACTAGAAAGTGTTCGCAACCTGCTATTGTATCCACCATGAGGTAGGTTGTTCTAGAGATAGAGGCAGATGTACAGAGAGGAATTTTAGCCTCTGTTCCGTGAAGTTTACTTCCTGTTGAGAGATCAGCCAACAGGAACTGTGAAGCATAGACGGTGATTATTACCTGTTACTTTCCGGAGGACTTGGGTTAAAGACAAAAGCACTTCTTCATCTGACAGAGTCTCCATATACTCAGACTCTAGACCAGCGATGAACCCACAGAGCACATGCACAGACCTGCACAGAGAGGGACTGTCATGATGAGTTACACAACTAACCGGCAGTTTAACAAAATGAATGCCAGGAAGCTGAAACATGTCTTGTTAGGTGGAGAGAGGAAAGGCAAGTATATTCATTCTTTATACTCACTGCACATATGTAAAAATGGAACTACATAACTTTCGGGTATGAATGGGATTGGGAAAGATGCGGGGGAATGATGGAAGGGTTGACACTGGGCAAGAGTCATTGCACTCATAATCTGACTTGCTGAATTCAAACTCCTCTGTAAAACTACTTAAGATTTTTAAAACAACAACAAAGCTACAGCCATCCAGACCTGCCATCTCTCCACAAGAACCCAATGAGCTTTCCCAAGATAAGACTGTTTTCACAAGTCTAAGATGGTATCAAACTCACGTGTAAGGGCAGAGGTGGGTAAACTGTCCCCACAGAACAAAATCACCCCAAAATCACAGCAAGCTCTGTGTCCTTACCACCATGCATGTACAACTTAAAACTGTCAGTCCTGTCAGGTGATAGTGGCTCACACCTGTAATGTTAGCCATCTACACAGGAGGCTGAAATCTGAGGATGGCAGTTCAAAGCTAGCTAGCCTTAGCAAGGAAGTCCATGATCTCTTATCTTCAATTAGCCTAGAAAAAGCTGGAAGTGGTCCTGAAGCAAGTGATAGAGCTCTAGCCTCAAGCAAAAAAAAACAGCTCAGGGACAGTGCTTAGGCAGAGTCCAAGCCCCAGGACCAGCAACAAAAAGAACCAGTATTACTTGAGAAGGTCCTTAATGAAGCAGTAAAAGTTCTAACTTTATTAACCTTGTGAAGAAATGAAAAGGAGCATAAAGCACTTTGCATGAGCGGCATGCACATCCTGTGTGACAATGAGCACCAGATGACCACACCACTTCCTTGATGAACATCTCTGTAGCTGAAAAGGTAGCTGCTGAGTCAGACCCCTCTCCCAAATAAGCAAAACAGGGCTGGGAAGGTGGCTTAATGGTAGAGCGCTTGCCTAGCATGCATGAAGCCTGGGTTTGATTCCTCAGTACCACATACACAGAAAAAGCCAAAGTGGCACTGTGACTCAAGTGGTAGAGTGCTAGCCTTGAGCAACAGAAGCTCAGGGGGCTGGGAAGGTGACACAGTGGTAGAGCGCTTGCCTTGCATGCATGAGGCCCTGGGTTCGATTCCTCAGCACCACATAAGCAGAAAAAGCTGGAAGTGGTATTATGGCTCAAGTGGTAGAGCGCTAGCCTTGCGATGAAGAGCTGAGGGACAGCGCCCAGGCCCAGAGTTCAGGCCCAAGACCAAAAAAAAAAAAAAAGCAGCAGCAGCTCACAGACAGTGCCCAGGCCCTGAGTTCAAGCCGCAGGACTGGCCAAGGAAAGAATCAAAATGTGGTTGTCATAGTAAAACAATGAATGAAAAACAGACTGTTCTAGTGAAACTTAAGCTCCCAAGCAAAACAAGAATGTTAGCACAGTTTTATGTGCCACCAAACAGCATTACAGCCCCCCTTACTGAAAGAGGGTTTTTTTTGACAAATAATGGAACATAAATGCATCTAAACGACTATATGAATTGATATTCCACAAAGATCAAAAATCAGATAGGGGTGGCTCAGTGGTAGGGTGCTTGCCTTGCATGCATGAGGCTCTGGGTTCGATTCCTCAACACCACATAAGCGTAGCGCTGTGGCTCAAGTGGTAGAGTGTTAGCCTTGAGCTGAAGAACTGAGGGACAGTGCCCAGGCCCAGACTTCAGGCCCCACAACCAACAACAACAACAAAAAAATCAGATAGGACTTCCGGGGAATGAAGAGTCCCTTGACACTGCACGGGCTCCACACCCGGCCAGCCTCTCAGAACTACCCCAGCTTGAGCTACTGAAAAGCTATTTGAACATTAGTCCCTTCCTTCCATTTCGTACCTCCGCAGATCTGGACTCATCTTTGCTCCAGGATAAAACTAAAACAAAAGGAATGCACAAGCAGCTAAGAATCTTAGGTCTTCCACAAGCCAAATGCCAGAGACTTGCAAAAAAGACCAATCTCTACTACTCTCTCCTCTCTATTTTCATGCCAGTCCTGGGGCTTGAACTCAGTGTTTGGGTTCTGTACCTGAGTATTTTTTTTTTTTTGTCCCTTGTGGGACTTGAACTCAGGGCCTCTTTTTGCTCAAGGCTAGCACTCTACCACTTAAACCCCAACACCACTTCTGGTTTTTGAGTGGTTAATTGGAGATAAGAGGCTCACAGAGACTTTTCTGCCCAAGCTGACTTCAAACTGCAATCTTCAGATTTCAGCTTTCTGAATAGTTAGGATTATAGGTCTGAGCCACCCAGCACCTGGCTATCCTGGGTATTTTTGTTCAAGACCAACACTACAACTTCAGTCACAGCTCCACTTCGGACTTCTTGAAGGTTAACTGGAAATAAAGAGTTTCATGGACTTTCCTGCTCAAGCTGGCTTCAAACTGCAATCCTTAGATCTTAGCTTCCTTAGGAGCTAAGAGTACAACCATGAGTCACTGGCACATGGCTTTCATCAAAGTTGAGATAATGTGGTTATTTTTTTCATTTATGAAATGTTATTTATGCTTAGCATGGAAAAGGTTTATTGTTGTTGTCTTAAATAGGAAATAAATTTGTTTCAATTTCTCATGAGGTAAATACGTAAACATAATCCACATAAACAAAAACTCTTTAAGATTCTAATCATTGGGCTGGGAATGTAGCTCGGCGGTACAGTGCTTGCCTGGTATGCATGAAGCCCTGGGTTCGACTCCTTAGTACCACATAAACAGAAAAAGCCGGTAGGGCGCTATTGCTCAAGTAGTAGAGTGCTAGCCTTGAGCAAAACCAGCTCAGGGACAGTGCCCAACCCCTGAGTTCAAGCCCCAGGACTGGCAAAAAAAAAAAAAAAAAATCATTTTAAAAAGAGACCCTGAACTACAAGTATGGGTCACAGACCCAGCTGTGGACAAGGGACCCTGAACTGTATGAGTCACTCACCCAGCCCTGGACAAGGACCCTGAACCACCAGTCTGAGTCACTGACCCAGCTAGGGACAGCCTCTTGATAAGTTACACATCCTCAGGAAAGGCCCAGGCTACTGATCCAGGCAAGCAGCTTAGTAGTCACTCTTCCCACTGTCCACAGGCAACCTCAGCTTGTTTCCAAAGTCCTGAAAGTTAGGGGACAGGTGGGATCCTTTCCTCCATGTGTATGAGTGCTCTCCTGTCCACACAGATTCCTAGTCCTTGATCATTTTGCTGGTCCTGGACCTGGCACTGCCCCTGAGCTTTTGTTGTCATGGCTGGTGCTCTATCACTTGAGCCACAGCATTACTTCCAGCTTTTTCTGTATGTGGTACTGAGGAACGGAACCCAGGGCTTCATGCGTGCTAGGCAAGCACTCTAGTGCTAAGGCACATCCCCAGCCCTGGCTCCTCTTTTAGTATGCCCCAGGTGTGCCCAGATTCTTACAAATGCCAGTATGTACTTTCTTCTGGATTGCACATCCCTTCAAGTTCGCCACATATTCTGGGCCTGTGACATGCTGGCAACTTGACCACAGCAGGCATCCATCTTTCCCTGGCAGGGTGTCTGTTGCCAGTACCTTGGGGACTCATGGACCCTCAGACATGCCTGGGCACAGAGTGACATGCTCTAGATGCAAGCCAACTGCAATTAGTGAGCTGGCCAGAGGCTTCTTCAGAGACCCTGGACATATACGTACTCAAAGGCAGGCAGGACCACAAAGCCAATGAGCTTCTTGAACCAGGAATCCTGCAGCGTGGGGGTCATGTCCTCCAGGGGTGATGTGTCCTCCCACACCACTTG
Source organism: Dipodomys merriami (assembly GCF_024711535.1). Taxonomy (NCBI): domain Eukaryota; kingdom Metazoa; phylum Chordata; class Mammalia; order Rodentia; family Heteromyidae; genus Dipodomys; species Dipodomys merriami. The sequence continues at coordinate 43,466 of NW_027202406.1, read as the reverse complement.
GATGAACTGGCAGTCTGGTTCCCAAAAGGGTTCCTTGAACTCCAGGAAAATTTTGTTATTGGTTCCAAAACCTATTTTCCTGATAGCTTCTACCTTTTCGGTAGGCAGTGGTGGCTCAAAGAAGATATCTTGATGTGCTTTGAGAAAACCTGGAAAGCAAAATAAGACATAGGTTTATACCGGATAGGTAGTGAGTGAGTGTGTGTGTGTTACTATTCAGGACCTAGTGTCATGCCTCCAGCCCTAGATAGGTTTAAAGCTAGACTCACACCAAGAGAAGCCCACCCTGATTTCACTCAGAAAATCAGAGAGAGAAACATGAAAACACTTAACATGCCAGAAACTCATTCAAGACTCTGGGGATGAACCTAGTTGCTGGGACTATAGTGACCAAAACCACTGTGGAGGAAAACAAGACCAGTGGCCACTGCTGGTAACTCAGGAATAGCGAGTCCCTGTAGACACAGCGCTGTAGGGACAGATCACTCCTGACCTTCACACTGCCCAAACTTCATCCAGAAGCTATTTTCTTTCTATGTGTTCCTGAGGACGTATCCTGGGACCTGGTACATGCAAATATACCTCTACCACTGAGCTACGCTCTCAGCCCACCAAGACCTACATAAAAGTCTCCATGGGAGCCGGGCACTGGTGGCTCACGCCTGTAATCCTAGCTACTCAGGAGGCTGAGATCTGAGGACTGCGGTTCAAAGCCAGCCCGGGCAGGAAAGTCCACGAGACTAGAAAACCAGAAATGGTGCTGTGGCTCAAGCGGTAGAGCACTCGCCTTGAGCTGAAGAGCACAAGGACAGGGCCCAATCCCAGAGTTCAAGCCCCACAACCAAGGGAAAAAAAGTCTCCATGGGTCAGAATCATGCCTGCAATCCTAAACTGCTTTGGAGACTAAACCAGGAAGAGCATGGTTTGGCTTGAGGCTAGCCTGGACAGAAAGTTCACAAGTCTCACATCAACTAAAAAAAAAGGCCTTGCTTTTTTCATGAATAATTGGCAGATATTTACTGAAAACTTACTGTATTTCCAGCTCCAGAAAGAACCAATACAGATGCAACCCTTGCTCCAAAGAGTTCCCCATTTAAAAATAGTAGGTTAAGCAATGGTTGTAAATCACCACGGGCCTTTATTTATTAAATCTTTCAAGGTAAGCACAAATTCTGTATCTACAAGGGCAAATTATGCATATAACTCTTTGAATTCTGAAGAGGGGTATTTTGAAATTTGCATGTTGACAAGGCTTTTACTTTGCTTTCTCTGGTTGCCTTCTGTTTAAGACTCTGTCAACTTATTGTTTTCTCCAACATATCCTCTACTTTTTCCAACGAGTTGACTTTTTTGTGACAGTGGCAGTTCTATGTTCCTCATAATAGTTAATGTTGATTGTCAACTTGACTGGATTGATAAGATTAGCTAAGCAGACTTCTGGGGGTGTCTATGACAGTATATTGAACGTCAATCAGATCTTGGGGCTCTGATCTAAAGCATTAATTAATTAACCCGTTCAATTATCCCTCAGTAGTTGAATGTACTGACAGATTCACATTTTGACTCTACTGAGAGGTGGTGATGGAGGACGTGGGTCCATGGAGGGGTGTCCTTGGGGGGGACCCAGGTCACTGGGGGAGTGTCCTGTGGGGAGGAATTTCTACCATCTCCTGTCAGTAGCCAAACAAGGGGCATGGAGCATGCATTCATGTCAGAGAGCTTTCCTAGTGTGCAACAAATAAATAAAAATGCCAAACAACTTCTACTCAAGGACTTACAAAGCACCAGAACTGACTGAGGTAGAATTTACATCTGGCTCCTCCCACAGACCACCATAAGACCTACCTGGACACCAGGTTCTTCCTGCCCTCCATGTCCCTCTACAGCCAACCACATTAAGCCCTTTCCAATTTCCTTCAACAGCAAAGCAAATGCTTACTTGAATCTTCTCTCACTGTGAACTATTATTTCCAAAGCATGCAATTGCTACAAAACATATGAATGGTTCCATATACCTGAGAATCATTAGAATGAAGACATGAGCTCAGCAGACTAGAGCCAATGGAGGCTAGGTAAAGAGAGCCAGAGGCTAGCAACAGCTAGGATGGAGCTGTGGACTGGAACCCTAATCAGAAGGAGTGGACTCTACCTAGAGGCACAGTGACGATGACATGATGGGCCGGGAAGCAGGCACCATCTTGGCACTCCACCAACACTGGGAAGGTCTCCCCAGGAAACGCTGCCTCCTGAAATGATCCGTTCCAGTGAATGGTCTTCACCGGCTTATTAAAGACCACTGTGTCCTTGGGCAAGGAGGCCATTATGCGGTCCGTGAGTCCCTGATAGCCGCTAGAAGAGACAGATGTCGAAGTTAGAGAACTAGGCCCTGAAAGCGAAGACTGGTCCCACCCACACCAAAGGGAGCATAACTCCCACCAGGAAGAGCAGGTGTGGAACAGGCTTAGAAAGGCAAGTAACCTATGGTTTTCCCCCTAACCCACAGGAATGCTAATACCCACCTTCACCAGGCTGATGGGGAAATTAAACAAGCTAATGAACACAGCCTACAAAGGTAAACCAGAGAGAACCAGAGCTCCCTCATTACCCAAGCCAGAGTCTGGGTTCATACAATGCCTAAACTTCAAAAGACAGACAGACAGACAGACAGGAGTCTAGGAACAGGCCGGCAGAGGGCCTTTCTGTGTCTGGCAGGGGGCAGCCACCAGACCCCAGGAGACACACCTCAGGACATCTTTCCTCACAATCATTCTCTTGGATATAACTTTTTGTCTTAAAATGAGCAAAGTCAGGGAAAAGTAAACTGATTTCTCTAAACAAAGTGGACACAGCCTCTTGTCCCTTCATGACCACCCCCCACCCCCACCCCCAAAGCCCCAGCCCTTCAGCCTTAGGTATATGGAGGACCCTGCAGGCAGGGGTGCCTTAGTCCTGTACCGAGAGAAGGTGCAGTCCAACCCTGGCAGCGCGATGTACTCCCCAAAGGGGGCCAGGGCCACCAGGTCCATACTGTGGGTGCCGCTCACGCAACACTCCACATTGAAGAAGGAATTCAGGACGGCTAACTTGAGCTTCTTGGTCTCCGCATCCCCCGTCCAGCTGGCCATCTGCTGGCTGATCTCCTTCTTGAGGAACTCGCCGACGCTGGGCACTGGAGTCTCAGTGGCATGCAGGAATTCTCGGGTCTGGTCTATCAGACCATAGAACAGACGGGCCAGCTCGGCCACCAGCTCCATGCTCACCCTCCTGCCCGAGCTGGTGCAGATCTCGGAGGGCAGGCCCACGTGGCCCCCCGTCTCCACCAGCTGGTTCTCCTCCGACAGCTCCTTCTCCCCCAGGAGCCCGAACTCGGCAGCCAGCTGGAAGACAGGGTTGCCCCGGGAGGGCCCGTGGATCCAGTGCGCGCCCAGCTCCACCACGCCACCTGGAGGGCACAGAGTGGCCACTGGGGGACCCCTGGCACGAGGGAGGGCCTCCCGAGGGCTGCCCCCCGTCACAGCCCCCCCGCCCGCCCGCGGCCGCCCATCCCGGGGCGCAGCCGAGGGCCCTGAGGACCGGACGGCCGAGACCAGCGGGGCTCGGCGGAGCTCGGCGGCTCGGGACGGGGTCGGAGAGGTCGGCGCAGGGCCCGGGGCGGTTACCGAAGCTGCGCTCCGAACGGATGCGGCCCCCGGCGCGGGCCGTGGCCTCCAGCACCCGTAAGTCAAGGACGGCCGGGTGGCGGCAGAGCCGCTGCGCCGCGCCCAGACCCGCGATGCCGCCTCCCACCACCAGCACCCGCCGGCGGCCCGCAGCCTCCGCGCCGCCGCCACCCGGGACCTCCATGCCGCCCGACGTCAAGGCGCGCTCCCGGCGTGCGGCGCGGCCCGGCGCGGCGAGGCCCGCAGGAGCCGCGGGCAGGGCGGGCGGGGCGGGGCCTTTGGCAGCGGAGGGGCCTAGAGAGTTCCGGGGGCGGGGCCTGATGCAGGGGAGGGGCCTAGAGAGGCCGGGGCGGGGCCGGCGGGGCCGGGCGAGAGTTCGGGGCGGAGCCTTTGGCAGGGGAGGGGCCTAGAGAGTTCCGGGGGCGGGGCCTGATGCAGGGGAGGGGCTAGAGAGGCCGGGGCGGGGCCGGCGGGGCCGGGCGAGAGTTCCGGGGGCGGGGCCTTTGGCAGCGGAGGGGCCTAGAGAGTTCCGGGGGCGGGGCCTGATGCAGGGGAGGGGCCTAGAGAGGCCGGGGCGGGGCCGGCGGGGCCGGGCGAGAGTTCGGGGCGGAGCCTTTGGCAGGGGAGGGGCCTATAGGGCGGGGCCTAAAGTGGTGGGGCGGGGCCAGCAGGTGAGGCTGGCTTGGGAGCGGGGCAAAGGCCGCGAAATCGCAGGGCCGTAGGTGGGCGCAGGGCACCGGCGGGGCGAAAGCCCGGAGCCGAGCCGAGCCAGGCGGGCCCACCCAGCGGGGTCCGGGCGTTCCGTCCGCTAGCTCGCCGCCTCGATCTCCCACGGGCGGGGCCCGCGGGCGAGAGTGGACGGAGAAGGGCGAAAATCTGCTGCGTCGTCGTGACGGGGCCCGGGAGAGCTTCCTGTCGTGAGAGGGAGGGTTTAGAAATAGGGGTGTTGGGGTGTCACCAGGAATAAGGTCGTCGGCTAGGAAGGAACCTGGCAAGGCAAAGTCGGCTTCTGCTAACTCCGCCCCCTCCACCTCGAGCCCCGCCCCTCCCTCCATTCACCCCAGCCCCGCCCTGCCCCCTCCACCCCGAGCCCCGCCCCTCCCCCTGAGCCCCGCCCCTTCACCCCGGGCCCCGCCCCTCCCTCCATTCACCCCAGCCCCGCCCCTCCACCTGAGCCCGGCAGCCCCGCCCCTCCCTCCCTACCCCAGCCCCGCCCCGCCCCCTCCACCCCAGCCCCGCCCCGCCCCCTCCACCCCAGCCCCGCCCCTCCCTCCACCCCAGCCCCGCCCCCTCCACCCCAGCCCCGCCCCTCCCTCCCTCCACCCCAGCCCCGCCCGCCTCTGTCCGCAAAGGTGTGGCCTCGCCCACCCACAGTGAGGGAACGCGAGCGTCCTACCGGACGTGCTCACGTGCCCGGAAAAGGAGCCGTGTGAGTGGTGTGCAGCCGCCAGGGCCAGGCCTCCCGGCCGACGCAGGACCGCCTCAGACACCACCGGAGGCCGGCCCCGCACGCATGCGCGAGCACGGAAGCCCGTGCGTGAGTGGCGCGCGAGGGCCTCCCTGAGGTCTGAGCGCGTCACCCGGAGGTCACCGGGCCACTGTGCGCAGTGTGGGTGGTGCATCGTCCCGATCATGGACAGGAAAGTGTCAGACCCTACCCCGCCCTGCCCGGCTCCTGCGGACGGGTGCTACCGGTGTGTAACTGGGAGTCACAGCCCCCGTGGACCGGGCCCGCACTCCCGGCCGGCTCCGGGCCCTTCCGTGTAGGCCTCCTCCCGCCTCCCCTGCAGACGCACCCACGGCGGCAGCCACAGCCACACCAGGTAGCAGGGCCTTCGCCCCTTATCCACTACTTTGGCAGCTGCCATACACCTTAGCCCGCGGTGACGCGCCCCTGGACCGCACCGACGTCCCCACCTCACCCCTAGGTTCGCAAGCGGCTCCTCCTGTGTGAGAGAGGGCTTGGCCGGCCCCTTTCCTGGCAATAAGCCTTTCCTTGTTCTATGTGCCTGGATGTCTGCATGGTTTGCTGGCAGGGCCTAATAGGTAAACAACAAAGTTCAACATTAAGGGGGGGAAAGGCAAAATGTCCAGTCTCCCAGGGAACTTTTCTCTGAGGAAACACAAGACTGTTGGTTCATTTCGGGGAGTCAGAAATTTATATTTAAAATGGGTGGTATGTCCACCATTCCAGCACTGGAGACTGAGGTATGAGGATCAAAAGTTCCAGGACAGCCTGGGCTTGCATAGCCAAAACAAAAACAAGTCAATTTTTTTGTATGGCACCACGCATACGTTCTCTTACTCCCCAACCTTCCTGTTGGCCCATTGCTCCCTTCCCATGGCTTAGCATGCCCCCCCCCCAGCTTGACATACTCCCTTCCTAGGCAACACTAGGCCCATGTAGTAAAAGCAGTAAATAATCAGCCTCCAACCCCTTTACCTTAAGATGGCACTGCTCTGGGGCAGTCACCACCATAGAAGGCAGCAAGAGCCCCTTAGAGTGACCTTCAGGTCTGGGCAGCTGCAGGGTCCATCAATCCTAGTCCACTATGACAAAGCCACTGGCCCTCACGTCCACACCAAGATCTCTGCCTCCGAGGCCTGTCTAAACCTCCTAGGTAACACAGACCACCTCAGACAATAACCGGCACTTCTCACTTCTCTCTTGTGAGAAGGGGTGTCACCAGTCCCGTTACTGGCAATAAACCTTTGTTCTTTGTACCTGGATGTCTGTGTGATTTTCTGTCAAAGTGTAATATATTTTAACACTTCCCTATCCCTACTACTCACAGGTCAACTGTTTCCCAGAACTGCCAAGTTTGCTCCCAGCCCCAGGGACATAGGTCTGCAGTCTGGCAGAGTGCCCCCAATGAAGTGAAGAGTTTACATGTAGGTAGAGAAGAGGAAGAGGGGCCTGGTGGATGTGGAGCTGATTCTGTGCTGGTGTGTGCTACAGTGCTCTCAGTACCAGGAGGCACCAGCTTGGGGCAGCAGCCTAGGACCCCCTCAGACAACCCAGGGACTGTCCAAGGCAAGCAGGATACCTCCCTCCTGCAGGCACAAACACACTCCTCTGATGGCACAGCCCTTGCTAAACCTGAGGCCTGCTCTCCACAAAACTGGCCTGATCCCAGCACCTTTTCACTCAGTCTAAAATCTCAAACTGAAGCAGGAGGATAATTTAAGGAAACTGAGGCCTGGTAAAGGCAACTCATAAGTATGATATTTAGAAACATAGAAGTGCTATCTTTGTTTCAAAGAGACAACAGGATGTGTTCATTCCTGACAGTTGCATTCCTTACCCCAAGAATTAACACCTGACTGACAGGTGGTATGCCTTCCTGAGAAAAATGCTTCCCCAAACTTAAGCCACCTGACCCAAAAGGCAGAGAGCGTGACCCCTCCATCTGTTGTATGACAGGATGCATTCTTACCTGCAAACTCAGAAAGCAACACCAGTGTGCTTAGAGCAGACAAAGCCAAGACCCCTGCCTTTACCCTATAAATACCCCAACCGCCCAAAGAGCCGGCGTCTCTCTCGGGGTCTGGGTCTCTCTGCATGCTCGCGATCCTGTGCATGTGTCTCTGTCCCCAGGAGAGCACCCACACTCTGCTGGAGCGAGCCCCTGCCCTTCGGTCCGTCTGCTTGTTGACTTGGTCAATAAAGCTCTGCCGGGTGTTCTTACCATTGTGACTAGTCTGCAAGGCAGCCAAGGACCCTAGGTGAAGAGTTCCTCCATTTAAAGGGCAGCTTCACTAACCCTCACTGTAAAACCGAATTCGGAAATCCTTACCCAAAAGACCACCAGAGACCTTCACCAATGTATAAGCAAAGTAGTCTTTATTGCAAGCTCGAGCCTGGTCCCCCCGCGTACATGGCAGCAGCCCATGACGCTGAGAGGCCCCGAGCCCAGGGTTATAGCACTTTTTATACACTTTTAGGGAAGGCAGGGACTTTGTATACATCATAGCATCTTACAACAAACTATTACACATGGCGGGAAACTCTTAATACACTTCTATAGTATGATTGGCAGGAACAGGTTGTTGGTTAGATCAGAGGGCTGAGGTACTTTAAACTGGCTGGCTGGCACCACAGGGGGTGCCAAGGAGAGACCTGCTGAACTGCGGGTCACCCTGCCCCCAGCACGCCTGCCTGCGGCCTAGTGCCCCGGATTGCTTCTTCTGTTCATTCCCAGGCCGGCTCATGGTCAGCTGCACAACTCATACCTCGGAAGATGACCGCCAGCTCAAGATGGAGTCACCCAGGCCTCAGGATCCTCACTCACCCCGGTCCGAGGACCAGGCTGTAAGGAAAGGGCCGGCCGCCTGGAGGAAGGCCAGCCGCGCCTGCGCGGCCGGACCTCCCCTCCCGCCCCGCCTCCGTGGTGAAGTGTTGGCGTCATCCGTCTGCGCCGTTCCCCCTCCCCTCAGTAGTGAAGTGCTGGTCTCATCCGTTGGCCCCGCCTCCGTAGTGAAGTGTGATGTCATCCGTGCGCGCCGACCCGTCGACGCTCTCCCTACGGCAGCGCGCTAACGCCCGCTCTCCCGATAGGGAAGAGCCCGGTCTCGCGAGACCGTGACGCGCGCGGCGTCGCGGAGCCCCGCCCCGCTCCCGGCTGGGTCTCGCGACAGCGCCGGGCGGGGCGGCGCCAGTTGTCCCCGCGCCATGGCCGCCGTGCGTGCCCTCCTCCCCGGCGCCCGCGCCCTCCTCCCCGGCGCCCGCGGCCGCTTGTGGTTCCTCTCCGGCCTCCCGGCGCCGCGACCCTTCGCCTCGCGTGAGTAGCGCCCCGGCGGCGTGGGCACCCGCCACCCGGCCCGGACCCCACACGCCGAGTCCTGTCACCCCCGGCCGCTTGGGGGCCGAGGTCTGAGCCCGGCTGCGGCGGGAGCCCCGCGCGCGCCCCGGCCTCGCGCCCAGGCCCCGCCGCGCCGCGCCCGCCGGCCTGCCCGCTCCGAGGGCCAAAAGCGCCCGCCGGCCTGCCCGCTCCGAGGGCCCCGAGCGCCCGCCGGCCTGCCCGCTCCGAGGGCCCCGAGCGCCCGCCGGCCTGCCCGCTCCGAGCGCCCGCCGGCCTGCCCGCTCCGAGGGCCCCGAGCGCCCGCCGGCCTGCCCGCTCCGAGGGCCCCGAGCGCCCGCCGGCCTGCCCGCTCCGAGGGCCCCGAGCGCCCGCCGGCCCTGCCCGCTCCGAGCGCCCGCCGGCCCTGCCCGCTCCGAGCGCCCGCCAGCCTGCCCGCTCCGAGGGCCCCGAGCGCCCGCCGGCCCTGCCCGCTCCGAGGGCCCCGAGCGCCCGCCGGCCCTGCCCGCTCCGAGCGCCCGCCGGCTGTGGCGCCGCCCGCCCGGGCCGGGGCCTCTGGCCGGCTGCGCGCTTGGATTCTGGTTGTGAAATCCCGTGTGTGTTTAGATGTCGAGCAGGTCAGCCAGGGAATTGGCAGTGGAGTTTGCGGCTCGTGACGTACCCTCCCCCACCCCCCCCTCCCGCGTTCCCCGCACTCCGCCCTCAGACCATCCACTCTCCAACTCCAAGCTCAGCGGGTGTCCCCGCTCTCCTGCCGACCATAGCGCCCTTTACCTGTCCTGTGCTAGGCGCAATGCATAGCCGTGGCCTGGCCCGGCCACTCCTGCACTGCAGCCTGGAGGGCCCTTCACTTGCTGCCCCTCAGCACTTCATGACAGTTCATGACCAACCCCGGACCCAGGTACTCACTCTGCCAGTCACCCAACAACCCAACCCCCCCCCCCCAGACACACACAGGTACTCTGCCAGTTACACACACACCCCCAGACACACACAGGTACCCTGCCAGTCACACACACACACACACACACACAGGTACTCTGCCAGTCAGCCAACACCTCCCCCCAGACACACACAGGTACTCTGCCAGTCAGCCAACACCCCCCCCCCCAGATACACAGGTACTCTGCCAGTCACACACACACACACACACACAGGTACCCTGCCAGTCACACACACACAGGTACTCTGCCAGTCAGCCAACACCCCAACACACACACCCCAGACACACAGGTACTCTGCCAGTCACACACACACACCCCCAGACACACACAGGTACTTGCCAGTGAACCACACACACACACACGGGTACTCACGCTGCCAGTCACCCAACACCTCCCACACACTCGCTGTGCCAGGCTCTCCAAGTCTACAGGGTCAGCTGGATGCCACTCTAGGTTTTAGCTGGCATCTCATATGACCTGTTTGTTACCTCTGTTCTCCCACCACACTACCACCCAGCATAGTCAGGGTGATGTTCATGACCTCACATGACCTCTCGCCATGTTCTGGGACAAGCTGGCCTATGGCACAGAGAGAGAGGGTGGTGGTTTTAACATGCAGATGTGAAAGCAGTGAGTGAGGTAGGAGATACAGGACAAAGCCACAGGGTTAAGGTAGCACCCTGGGCCTCTGACGCCTGTGTGATATCATTTTTGCCTTTTTGTCCTAGGGGCCAACTTTGAGTACATCGTTACAGAGAAAAGGGGTAGGAATAGCAGTGTGGGACTCATCCGGCTGAACCGCCCCAAGGCGCTCAACGCCCTCTGCAATGGCCTGATCGAGGAGCTCAACCAGGCCCTGGAGGCCTTTGAGGAGGACCCAGAGGTGGGCGCCATTGTGCTCACTGGCAGTGATAAGGCATTTGCTGGTACGCTGGATGCCGGGGTGCGGGTGTGGGAGACAAGCCCATGGGCCATGGGGAGTAGTGAGAGGTGCCTCTGGCCAGGCCCTGACGGCCCGCACTTGTAACCCTAGCTACCCAGGAGGCTGAGATCGAGGATCATGACTCCAAGAGCCGACTTGAGCAGGAAAAGTCCCTAAGACTGTTATCGCCATTTATTCACAGAGAAAGCCTGACGTGGTTGCTCAAGTGGTAGATTGATGGCCTTGAGCTAAAGGCGCTTAGGGACAGCAACCAGGCTCAGAGTTCAAGGCTAGGACTCATTTTAAAAATGGTAGTGTGTGGCTGAGGACTTAGTCTCATGTAAAGTGAGCTTCTTGGAAGAACAGCTGAATGCTCGTTTGTTCCAAAGCAACTCAGGTGCTTACTGGTAGCTTACATGACTGACAAGTCCTGCTTCTCTGTCCACCTGACATCTGTCACCTGCCTGTGCTTGGCCCCTTTACATGACCTCATTCAAGCAGCCATCTTACAGTGTTGCCTGCTTCCCCCTAAGCCCTATACACGATCCACTTGAGAGCTGCCTGTAGATTTGGGTCTGTAGGACTGCTGGACTCCGCTCTCTGGTAGCTGGAACCTCCTCTGCCTTTAGCTGGAGCTGATATCAAGGAAATGCAGAATCAGACATTCCAGGACTGTTACTCCAGCAAGTTCCTGAGCCACTGGGACCACCTCACCCGCGTGAAGAAGCCAGTCATTGCTGCTGTCAATGGTTTTGCTGTGAGTGTCCCCTTCAGGGTCTCCTGTGGGTTGTGGAAGGTATTACACTATGATAAAGTGGGCCCACAGAGCCCTTCCTGTCCCAGTGGCTGCTTTGAAGTCATCACAGCAGAGCTCGGTATTTGCCTTAGAATATTTATTTATCTGTTGTGGGGCTTGAACTCTGGGCCTGGGCGCTGTCCCCCAGCTCTTCAGCTCAAGGTGAGTGCTCTACCACTTGAGCCACAGTGCCACTTCGGTTTTCTGGTGGTTCACTTTATTCTTCTAGATTCATCTTTATTGTACCCAGTTTCATTTTAATGGAAAAGTTTGTAAGAATAATGCTTCTGCCTGGGCTCCTATGTAAAACCTACCTGCTGCCAACCTTTGTTCTGCAGCTTGGTGGGGGCTGTGAGCTTGCAATGATGTGTGACATCATCTACGCTGGTGAAAAAGCCCAGTTTGGACAACCAGAAATCCTGCTGGGAACCATCCCAGGTGAGAGCGTGGCTGCTTCAGTGCACACCCCTCGGGTCCTTTGGAGCCATGGCTTGCATCCAGCCCGAGGCCCAGATGGGTGGTTCGGGCACTGACCACAGTGCTCCCTCTGCAGACACACACGAGGAAGAGAAGGCTCAGGACCGCACTGGAATGCCAGGCGGTGTCCAGCTCCCATGATCCCATGGACCCCGTGTCTGATGTGTCACACCACAGGGGTGCTGGCTTATAGCCACACCGGTTTTCTCCTATCCATGGTTCCAGCAGAGCCCTGTCAGGCAGAAATGGGAGAGTTATATGGGACTCTAGCCTGTCCACCCCTACATCACTGGCCACAGTGGGTCACACAGCCTCACTGAGCTTGGCACAGCAGGGAGTCAAGGAAAGTCCTGGGAAAGAACAATGCTGTCTACAGCTGGGCTCTTCCTTGCTGGGCCTGGCAGGCCGGTAGCCCAGTTCCTTGGTGGGGAGCCGTGCTCAGAGGACCTCTGCTGCCGCACATCACATGCAGAAAGCTTGGCACACAGGTTCAGAACCTGCCCCAGAGAGAGCAGGAATGCCTGGGACTGGAACGCTGTGGGGGGAGAGAGGCATCTGCAGGCCCCACTGAGACGAGGACCTTAGTCCTAAAGTACCTTCTTGCTGGCTGCCTTGGTTCTGCTCGCCTGCCAACTGGGCATGTCTTAGCTTTATCTTTGGTTCCTGTGAGCTTGCCAACAGCACATTCTCTCTCTCTTTTACTCTCTCCCTCTCCCTTTCCCTCCTCCTTCTCCCTCTTACTCTCTCCCTTTCTCTCTTTCCCTCTCCCTCTCACCCTCTTTCTCCCCCTTTTTCTCTCTCTTTCTCCCTCCTTCTTTTTTTTCTCTCTCTCTAGGGAGAGATCTACCTCTTTACTGACATGTAAACTCAGAGCTTTGTGCTTAGTAGACAGGCACTCTACCACTTGGATTATCTGTCTAGCCCATTTGGGTTTGGTTTTTGAGGCCCTGCTTTTTGCCTGGGCCATCCTGGACTGCTCTCCTCCCTAGGCTTCCCACGACAGGCATGCACCACTACACCCAGCTTCCTCTGTGGCGAGCAGATCTTACAAACTTTTTGCCTCGCTTTCAGTTGCTTGGAAACTTTGCCTGGGCTGGCCTCAAACTGTAATCCTGATCTTGGCCTCCCCCAGGTTTCACAGGTATGAGTCCCTATGCCTGGCTACCGTTTCTTCTCTTTCTTCAGGGCTTTGCGCGTGCTGAATAAGTGCATGCTCTGTGACTAAGTTACTTCCCATCCCTGGTTTTCTTCTCAGCCTCCCTTGACACAGGGTAGCTGTGACCACAGCCTTCTTCCCGCAGGTGCTGGAGGCACCCAGAGACTCACCCGTGCAGTTGGAAAGTCCCTGGCAATGGAGATGGTCCTTACTGGTGATCGGGTCTCAGCCCAGGATGCAAAGCAAGCAGGTGGCACATCTGCCCGTGGGAGTCAGGTGGAGCCTCGGGGACTGCATCAGCTGCCCCTGGCGGCCTTGGCTCTGTGCTCACAAACACAGTACTAAGACAGAATAACTGCAAGTGTCCCGGTTAGAGAGCAATAAGGCCCTACCCCTCCCCACACCCCAGCGTGGGCAGTGGGGGTCACTGGGACCTTCACACGCCTCAGTGACCTCAGCCCTCGTTCTCCCACCTCTGGCCTTGGTGTATCAGAGGCAGCGGCTGTGGAGAAGCAGCCCCCACCCCCGCCCAGATGTCCTTGTCCTTGTTTAGCGCTCAGAGTTCGGGCCGTTGGAGAAATGGAGCTGGCACTACGCTGCATGTTACTCTCATTTTCTGTTTTAGGTTTGGTAAGCAAGGTTTTTCCTGTTGAAACACTAGTTGAAGAGGCCATCCAGTGTGCAGAAAAAATTGCCAGCAATTCCAAAATTATAACAGCCATGGCCAAAGAATCTGTGAATGCAGGTAGGGGAAAAGCGGGGAGGGTCCCCAGTCAGAGTCTGTCTGTCTGTACTGAAGACAGTCGTGAGGCCTTGAATGTCTGCACCTTGGCCTGTCTGGGGCATAAATGGGAGTATTCTCAAGATTGTGATTTCTGCCTTCGAGTTCCAGGTCTTAGTCAAATGTCGAATATCCTTTTGTACTAGGGCCCCAAACTGGGCCAGGCCTGCCGGGGGACGGCAGTGTAGTGGAGGGGGCGCCACCCCGAAAGCCACGCTGTTCTCTAGTTTGTGGCAAAGCAGGTCTCCCAGGACCTGAATTGTAGTTTCTCTTCTTACCAGGCTGTGATGTATGTAGAGAGTCTGCAGTGTGGGGCCCCAAGTGGCACAGCTCACAAGAAGCATTTACAGGCGCCATCTGCTGTCTCTAAGGGTGAAGCTTGTTTGATCTCTCTCAGAGCTGCTGGAGCCTCGCTGTAATGGTTTATTCAGCATTTAGCATCCCACTGTGATGCTGCTCTGTGTTGCCTGTAGAGGAAGCGAGACCCAGGCTGGGCTGCAGGCCGCACAGCCCTGTGACCCTGTCCCCCTCAAGAGGGATGCCAGCCCGGTGGCCGCTAGCCTTGGTGGATGCTCTGACCTGTGGGCACCAGCCATGTGATATCCACAGGGAAACACCCCTGCATGACCCAGGCTCCGGCGGGCTCACGTCTTAGGTGTTGGGAAAGCACTGCCATGTGCCCTCCAATAGAGAAAGGCCTAGGATAAGGCCCGAGGAGATGACACTTGGTTCAGTCTGGCCATTCTCTTCTGGTTTTTATCCTGTTCTATTTTCTGTGCTTTTGTTTTCATCAGCCAGCTATTTTTTTTTTTTTTTTTTTTTGGTTGGGCCTGGGGCTTGAACTCTGGGCCTGGGCACTGTCCCTCAGCTCTTCAGCTCAAGGCGAGTGCTCTACTGCTTGAGCCGCAACGCCACTTCTGGTTTTCTAGTGGTTTATTGGAGATAAGAGTCTCACAGACTTTCCTGCCCAGGCTGGCTTTGAACTGCGATCCTCAGATCTCAGCCTGCTGAGTAGCTAGGATGACAGGCAGGAGCCACCGGCGTCCGGCCAGCTCCTATTCTTATAACTGGGCAGATTTTGCCATTTTGCCTTTATCAAGCTTTGGGCATTTCTCCCCCTGTGAATACCCTGAGCCACTGCCAGCATCATTTTGGAAGACTGGGAAAGTATTTTGTTCATGTGGCCTTCTCTGATGAGGCCACGCGTTTGAAAGTGAAGAGAAGTGTCCAGCAAGGGGGCCTTTGCAGAGGAAGCCAGACCTCGGCATGCCACCAGGGGTCGGGGGCAGCAAGAAGGTCCACCACTGTGATCTCTGCTTCTGAGAGTCTGAATCCCAGTTTGTGAGTGTAAGGTTTCTCTTTCAGCTTTTGAAATGACACTAACAGAGGGAAACAAATTGGAGAAGAAACTCTTCTATTCAACCTTCGCTACTGTGAGTGAACAAGATTCTGCTTGAAATTCGAGTATTCCAGTTCTGGGAGAATAGAAAGCTTTTCGGGTCATTTTGTATTGCAAAAATACCCTGTGCTGGGCTGGGAAGGTGGTTCAGTGGTAGAGTGCTTGCCTTGCATGCATGAGGCCCTGGGTTCGATTCCTCAGCACCACATAAGCAAAAAGAAAAAAGCCGGAAGTGGTGCTGTGGCTCAAGTGGTAGAGTGCTAACCTTGAGCTGAAGAGCTGAGGGACAGCGCCCAGGCCCAGAGTTCAGGCCCCACGACTGGACCAAAACCAAAACAAAAAACAGAACAAAAATGCCCTGTGCTTGTACTCTTAAGCCAGCTGCTCCTTTCTTTAAAGTGCAGTTCATAGCTGGGTACAGTGGTGGGCTTACAGTCCTTGTACTTGAGGGCTGAGGGGAGAGGATTGCTTGAGCTCAGGAGTTGAGGATCAGTGAGCAACTTGAGACACTCTCGAAAACAAGAAGACATATTCATTTTACCTGTATTTTCCCTGAATCACTCCATTTATTCAGAATGTGGTTCAAATGTATAGCATAATGCTGTAATTTGGTAATATGGTGGTTCTTTTTTTTTTTTTTTTCAGTCTTGGGGTTTGAACTCCGACTGGGCACTGTCCCTGAGCTTCTTTTGCTCAAGGCTAGCACTTTACCACTTGACCGCTTGAGCCACAGCACTATTTCCAGCTTTTTCTGTTAATGTGGTACTGAGGAATCAAACCCAGGGCTTCATGCATGCTAGGCAAGCGCTCTACCACTGAGCCATATTCCCAGCCCCCTCATTTCTTTCTTTCTTTTGGGCAAGCCTAGGGATGGAACTCAAGGCCTGCGTGCTAGGCAGGCATTCCACCACTTGAGCACACCGACCCCTCCATTTTTTATTTTTGAGGAAGAGTCGCTCTTTATGCATGGGCTGGCCGGGCTCCAATCTTCTATTTGTGCCTCTCTCAGCTGTGCTCCCCAGGAAACCACACCCAGCCTCTGTGCTCCCCCGTAGCTAAGATAGTAACAGGCACATACCACCACACCCACCACTGATTGAAGAGGAGTCTCACCAACTTGGTGTGTGTGTGTCAGTACTGGGCTTGAACTCAGAACCTGGGGACTATCCTTAAGCTTTTTTGTTCAAGGGCTAGAACTCTACTTTTTTGGGGGGAGGGGGGCGTTGGTCGTGGGGCTTGAACTCTGGGCTTGGGCGCTGTCCCTCTAGCTCAAAGCTAGTGCTCTACCACTTGAGCCATAGCGCCACCTCCAGCTTTTTCTATATATATGGTGCTGAGGAATCAACCCAGGGCTTCATGCATGCCAAGCAAGCACTCTACCACTGAGCCACCTTCCCAGCCCCACACTACCATTTGAGTCAAAACTCCCCTTTCTCATTTTATGCTTTCAAGTAGTATTTTCTATGATTCTTGCCAGTAACTTAAAGGAACTTGTCTCCTAGTTGGCTGTTATAATTAACTTCTTTTATTATTAGAAAATCATACTGCCCAGGTGTGTTAAAAAGAAGCTTAAACACAGTTTTGGGCTCTTGGGTGTGCTCACAGTGCAGTTTGTGCTTAAGCCACAGAAGGGGCATGTGCAGAGCAGAGTTCTAACTCTGCCTCTTGACTCGGAGTCTCTACTGGTGCTGGTGTGTGTGGTTACTGAGGGACCGTCACCCCCATCTTTAGCCCTAGCCTGCGTGCGGATTCCTGTCCTGGGCGGTGGGCAGGCCCCTGCACAGTCGTCTCCCCAGGGCCGGGGCAGCAGCAAGAGCAGCCCTCGGGCAGGTGGTGGGGCTCTACAGAAAGATGTGAATGTCACCTCTGCTCTTCTTCCTTCTTCTGCCAGGATGACCGGCGGGAAGGCATGGCTGCCTTTGTGGAGAAGAGGAAGGCCAACTTCAGAGACCACTGAGAGCCAGAAAGTGCAGCCTGCCTGTTTAGAAGCAAACAAATCATCCCCCTAAAGGGCAGTGTGGCCACTGTAGCCTCCCAGCCAGGGGGCGGGGCCGTGGCCTCTGCTCAAGCCCTTGTGTAGCCAGCTGCGTTGATGCCGAAGGGAAGGTTGATCATGTTGGGTCTGATCAGAGTACTTTCTTGCAAATCAAATCCGCTGAGGAGCCTTGGAGGTGTTTTCACAAGGGACCGGTGTTTGCAGCCATGGTCTCTGGGCACTGAGTCGGGCGGGAAGCAGCTGCATCTGTGCATTGACTGTTCAGGGGAGGGGCTCTGCCAGCTGATTTTGAACAGGATTGTCTGATTAAAGTGACTGCTTCAGAGCTGTTAGGCCCTCTTGAATCCTCTAGGAGGAGGCTGAAATCTGAGGACCGAAGGTTTGAAGCCATCCCCAGTTAACCAGCAAAAAGCCAGAAGTAGAAGCATGGCTCAAGTGGTAGCGTGCCAGCTGTAAGTGAGAAAGCTGATCAAGAGCATGAGGCCTTGAGTTCCACCCAGTGCTGATGCGCACAAATGATGTTCTCATTATAAATGATCCTGACGTAGCCTCCTCATACCGTGTTCCCACAGCAGCCGGCAGCTGTGAGGTGGCTCTCTGCCATGCCCAGTGCACGCGTGCTCCCCACGTCCCGTCCCAGGCCCACTTCTGCAGTGGTCCTTTCTATTCTGCCATGTGCTTGTCTGGTCTCTGGTTGGTTTTGGTAGTACTACAATTTGAAATTGGTCACCCAGCCATTTACTAGGCAAGTGCTTTACCAGGTGAGCCACGCCCCCAACCCTGTAGACTGTGAGTAGTCTTAATCGTGTTTCACCATCTTAACCAGGTCTAGGAGCCTCTGCCATGCAACAGCACTTCCTGTCAGTGCCAGGCCAGGGAGGGCTTCAAGGTCCACGGGGGATTGCTTCCCCCTGAGACAAGAATACGTAATCACTAGTCTAGGCTAGAACCAAACCTGAGATACCCTGGAGCCCTCAGTGCTCAAGTCACCTGTGGCTCCCAAGGCACAGAGAAGCCCCAGCGAGGAAGTGCCCAGTTAGGATCATGCACAGTGATTCGGTGCTCGCTGCCATTTGTTGCTTGAGTTTGGGAGACCAAACAAGTGGCAGGAGAGATACCCTGAGGTTCTTAGGGTGGATTCAGATGGCAGGAGCTTAGTCCTGGCCCTAGGTTGCTGTGTAGTAGGAGTAGGTCTGAGGAACACTAATGCTATTCAAACTCAGTTCTGCAGCAAGTGTCAGGAGCATCCACGCAGGTCCTGGAGCCTGGGCTAACCCTAGGATAAGGTAAAGGGTGCTGTGAGTCCAGACCTCCCAAGCCACACGGCAGCCATGGACTCACTGAAAACCGCCACTACCTGCACCCCATCAGTATGTGCCCTCCTTAAAGTGACTGCTGCGCTGACATCAAGCCGGAGAGAGGCAACATACAACAGAACTTAGGGTTTGTGACAAAGCCACAGAGACTAGTGTGGTCTCCCACTGCAAAGGCTCAGACAAAGCAAAGAACACGTGATCTGACCTGGGAGCCGCTCAGGACCAGTCTCCCCGGGTGAAGCCTACACACACCCACCTGTGACTGTCAGATGGCATTTACAGGCATTTACACACCCACTCGGTGTGTGCAGTCTGCATTATCTTTTGGCTTTGGGCCGGCACGGGCCAAGAGCATGCAGACCCCGGCCTGGCAGACCTGAGCTGAGGAGGGAATGGCCGCCCACTGAGAGCTGGCCTTTGCCAAGCTCTGATGGCCGCTTGTGTTCAGCTGCAGCGCAGCTCTCTTGCTGTGGCACTTGCCTGCCAGGGGTCAGCTCTGCGTCTGCCAGGCTTGCCTGTCTTCTCTGGAAGTCAGCACGGGCAGGAGCATCTGCTGAGTTCTCAGTTCCCCCTCACACAGGCCGAGGACCTTGTGCACACGCTTCTTTACAGCACTTGGCAGGGCAGAATGGGGCCCCTCAGGCAGGTGCAGCCTCAGCTGAATATACAGGGCGAGCACAGGACAAGGAAACTACTGACCAGAGTCGAGTAAGCGAGCAGAGGAGGTTTCCAAAGATCCTGGTGCCCAGCGGAGCAAACAATTTGAAGAACCCGTTAGTAACTTTGTGTGTGCACTGGGCGTCTGCCTCTGTCATTTGATTTTGAGTGGGTTTTGAGACACCTACTGGATGCTAGCTGTCCTGTCAGCCATCGCTGACCACAGGAAAGGGCTCCACAGCAGACCTCCCTGAGGGCATCGCAGACAGCCTCTGCCAGCCTCCTGCCTGCCCGCCCACGTCTAAACCTGGGCTTGTCCCTGCCCCCGCTTCAGATGTGTGGGGAGGCTACCAGGAGGGGAGGAAGACCCCATCCTGCATTGAGCTAATTGGCCACTGGCTCCACTTGGGTTTGGGCTTCTATTTACTTTGGAAGCTGAAGCCCTCCTTGTCTTAGTTCAGTACTAAATGAGGAAGCTGAGGCAGGAGCCCTTCCTGTGCAGCCCCTAGCCATCCTCCAGGCCTGCTGCCCTGTCTGGGACGGGGTGGGGGGAGGGGCCGTGGGCCTCCCAGGGCCGTGTCTGGGTGGGGGAGGAGGGGGGGCAAGTGCACGGACACCTTCACAGGTGTGGCCTGCCCACGCCAATGGTAGACTTCCACGGGGCTCCGACAATTACCTGTCAGCCCTTGGCCCCGCCCTCTCAGGGGGCCGTCCCCCAGCCCCGCCCCAGTCCTTCAGAGCCTAGTGGAGCCTGCAGCCATGGTGGCACTCAAGGGCATCCCCGGGGCGCTGTCCCCGGAGCTCCTGTTTGCACTGGCACGGATGGGGCATGGAGATGAGATTGGTGAGTGCAGGGGTGGGAAGAGGACCCTGGGGCAGAAGCACAGTCCAAAATGGTGCTCTTGTTCAAAACGGAAGAGGAGGCGGGTCCAACCTAGCTAGCCGCCCGCCCTTGGAGCAGGAAGCCTGTAATTATGGCCAGCCCAGGCCCTGGTCCACCGCATTCTGTGTTTGCCCACCAGCCACAAGGTGGCTGTTGATGTAGGCTGAGGCTTTGTCCTGGCAAATTCTGCCCCTCCACCTAGGTGTCCTGGGACAATGGCTGGCACAGAAAGCTGGGCCTATGGCTAGGTGCCCTCTCAGCTCCAGACTGTAAGGTCGTCTGGGAAGGCACGCAGATTCCTCTCTCCTCTCATTTGTCTGCCCAGTACCTGTGCCACCTAGGTAACTGGCATACCTGGAGATCACATCCCGGGCAGCCCCCCTCCATCTTCCCCACACACACACACACACCAGGGGAGGGTCACAGGCCCCAAGGTCACATCCGCCTCCAGTGTGGCCACACCCTCCCTCACCTGTCCCCCTCCCCCTCCCCTTCCCTACTTAAACCCAGGCCGGCCCTCAGCCCACCCCTTAGGCCACGTGGTCTTACCTTTCCTGGCCAGGGCAAGCCACGGGTAAAATAAACGCCTCTTCCTGCCTGAACAGCACGTGGTGTTCTCTTTACCGGCTACCTATTAAATACCTAACACAGACCACCTCTTGGTGTTAGGTTTTTAAAAAGAGGTAGCTGTGTAAGAACCACATCATGCATGTGGTATTCAGGTAAGGGGTTGTTTATTCATCGTTCCGGCTGGCACCAGGCCATGTTGGCCCGCCACGTGGCTGGGAAAAGACCTGGGAAAGAGCTGGGAAAGAGAGCATCGGGGCCTGGGCTAGGCCTTATCTAGGATAGGGGGGGAGAAAGGTGTGGCCACATCGAATCCAGATGTGACCTCAGCGGATGCAGTTGTGACCTCTTCCAGGTGTGCCAGTTGCCTAGGTAACACAGGTACTGGGCGGAGACTTTGCTGCGAGGAGGGTGGAGTCTGCTCGCCATCCAGGAGCGACCTTACACTTAGAATGCGCCTAAAGGGCCCCGCAGCCAGTGGCTGACTGCAACTAAGAGGGGTGCTGGTTTCCCCCTTTGGGGGCCACTGGCCCTGGGGCAGGCTGGGCTACAGGAGACTCGGTGAGACTGTTCACTGTTCCTGTCCCAGGCAAGGGGTTCACCCTCCTTCCCTGTCTTTCCTACCCGCTGGCTCTGAAAGGGGACCACAGCCCACGCACACCGACAGCCCACCCCTACTGCCAGGTGTGTGGCCACCTGGGGGGCGGGCTGCAGAGAAGGTGTGCCACTGACCGGGCCTGGCCCTCTGTCTTCAGTTCTTGCAGATGTTAACTTCCCCACCTCCTCCATCTGTCAGTGTGGGCCTGTGGAGATCCGAGCAGACGGTGAGCAAGGCTGGGCTCAGGTTGGCACTGGCCTTTTTCCTATGACTTCTTCTCTGTCCTCATCCCCAACAGCTCTTTGGCCTCTCACTGAGTCCTAAGACTCAGAAGAGTGGCAGGCTGTGGGGAGGCAGAGGTCTGACCCCAGCTTTGATCTCTAGGCCTGGGCATCCCGGTCCTCCTGGAAGCTGTGCTGAAGCTGCTGCCTCTGGACACCTATGTGGAAAGCCCGGTGAGGTTCTGGAACCTGCACCCCACAGACAGGTTCTGCAGAACCCCACAGGCAGGGCTCTAGAACCTCACAGGCAGGCTCCCCAGAACCCCACAGGCAGGGCCCCAGAACCCCACAGGCAGGGCTCCCCAGAACCCCACAAGCAGGGCTCCAGAACCCCACAGGCAGGGCTCCCCAGAACCCCACAGGCAGGGCTCCCCAGAACCCCACAAGCAGGGCTCCAGAACCTCACAGGCAGGACCCCAGAGCCTCACAGGCAGGACTCTAGAACCTCACAGGCAGGCTCCCCAGAACCCCACAGGCAGGGCCCCAGAACCCCACAGGCAGGGCTCCCCAGAACCCCACAGGCAGGGCTCCCCAGAACCCCACAAGCAGGGCTCCAGAACCTCACAGGCAGGCTCCCCAGAACCCCACAGGCAGGCTCCAGAACCTCACAGGCAGGGCAGGGCCTCTGACCACTTGCTTGGGGGGAGGGTGCACATGACCCCATAGGGGCCCCTCCCTGCCTCAGGAGAGCTCTGGAGCTATCCAGCGCTGATGTGCTGACCCCTGTCTCCTAGGTTGCTGTCATGGAACTTGTGCCAAGCGACAAGCAGAGGGGCCTGAAGACTCCAGTGTGGGAAGATTATGAGCTCCTCCTGCTCAGGGCTGGATGCACTGTGAGCTTGCAGGCTGGAATGCTGGGGGGGGGGGGGGGGGAGGGCGGGGCAGGAAGCTTCTGTCTCCAGAAGGCTCAGAAAGAGTAAAACAAGGGAGAGGAGCCCCGGGACTGCCAGGTATCTGCTCACAGGCAGAAGTGGGCCTGGGCCACCTCCTATTCCCCAGGGCTGCCCACCTCCTCCAGGATCCTGGGTTGAACCAGGGGGCCTTGCTTCCCTCCCTCTGGCCCCAGGGTAGTTTGGAGGGACTGGGGGGTGAGAGGTAGTTGAGTGACCCCTGGCAGGAGATGCCAGGCCCAGGAGACACCTTTCAACCACAGGACCCTGAACAGGGACATGATAGATGCCCGCGCACTCACCAGGTCTGAGTCACATGTTGGCGACTTTGAGAGCCCTGTACCCAAGAGTGAGGCCTAGAGGGCCCCTCCTCCCGCACCACCACCTGCCGGGGACTCAGCCTGTCCAGCCTGTCCAGGGTCCTCCCAACTGTGTGGTTTTATCTTCCAGAAAGCCTTGATGGCAATAGAGAGGTTTGAGTTTTATGAACGAGCAAAGAAGGCTTTTGCGGTTGTTGCAACTGGGTGAGTTGGCTGTGTGCCGCTGGCTTGGGTACTCCACTCTGGAAGCCCCCCTCTGTCCCCCATTCCACTCTGCTTAGAGGAGACTTGGGGTCCTATGAAAAGCAGGAAGGACTTGGACTTGGACTGTGGGGTCCTTGTGTCCCTGAGTGGCTGGTGTCTGGATCTCTGTCCCCAAAGGGCAGGGCCAGGGTCTCAGCACGCTGGCCAGCACAGTCCTCCTGCAGGGAGACGGCCTTCTACGGAAACATCATCCTCAAGAAGGGGACTCTGACCCCCACCCCGATGTAGGCCTGGCGGTGGCCACTGTGCACCCAGAAGTGACAACACCCGACCGGTGACTTCCCCGTGATTCACCAGGCCGTGGACCCCACCCAGGGCCGCAGGAACTGGCAAGCCTTGGACGCCCCTCACCGCCCAGACAGATTCTCTCCATGTGAAAAAATGATGTTAAAATGAGTCACTTCCAACCTTCTCTCACCCAGGCCTGTTTTATGCTCCCCAAATCCTGATGAATCCCTAGGGATTCATTCCCTCATGGGAAGTGAAGCATGGGTCTGTGGTGTGCTGGATCTTGGAAACGGATGAGGACCTGGGAGCTGGTCAGAGGGTTGGAGCTCAGCAAAGACCTGGGAAGTGGGCAGGAGGCTGTGGCTGGGAAGGACCTGGGTGCTGGGCAGAGGGCTGGGGCTGGGGTCAGGTGGGGTGCACTGGATACTGGCGGCTTGAGTGTGGGGAGAGCTCGTGTTGGCCGGGGTTGCTCCTCATCCTCAAGCAGGAGAGCAGGTACGGGCCCGGCACGATGCTTGGGGAGGAAGGGTTGCTGGAATTTGCAGATGACATTGGGTGCCAGTCCCCCTGCTGTAGGACCACAGGCCTGAGTGTGCCTTCCCCTCTGGTTTTTTGTTTGTGTGTATGTGGATATGTGTGTGTCAGTCCCAGAGCTTGAACTCAGGGCCTAAGCACTGTCCCTGAGGTTTTTGTTTCTCAGTTTTGTTTTTTCCCTTAAAGCTAGCGTTCTCCCACTTATACTACCGCTCCACATCGGGCTTTTTTGTGGTTAACTGGAGAAATGAGTCTCATCGATTTTCCTGCCTGGTCTGGCAGGAACCAAGATCCTCAGAGCTCAGGCTCGTGTGTAACTAGGATTACATGCACGAGCCACCAGTGCCCGGTGTCCCCGTGTGTGGCAGATTGAGTGCCCACTGCAGATGCATAAATGGCCACGACTATCCAGGGGTGAGGTCAGATGCTTCTTGTTTGAAGCCTCTGTCGTCCTGTGACATAAAGGGTGTGAGGTCAGCCTGGTGCTTGGCTCCAGGCAGAAGATCAGCGAGCTTCAAGGGTGGCTTGCAGGTGGGTGGCCGAGGAGGGTCAGGAATGGCATTGCCACACCGGAAGGTGCTTGGAGTGGGTCTTGAGGCCCTGTCCAGAGGCAAAGGCCTTTCCAGGCTCCTGTCCCTCTCCCTGTCTTCAACCATGGAAGAAAATGGAAGAGAGATGGAGCTGGTACTTTGGAAGGCTTTTAGTCTTCTAGGAGGCAGGGAGGGGAGGGCATGTGAGTAAAAAATTTTTAAAAAGCTGGGAGTTTGGGTGGCCAAGGGCTTGCTCGGAGCGGGGCGGGGGGGGGGGACGAGGGGGGTAGTGGGGGGAGAGGGAGAAACACAGGCTACCAAGCCATACGCCAGCATCACAAGGAAGCCATGACAGATTTGCTGCGGGGCCTGCGGGGCCTGGCAAGGCGTTGTGGCATGTGGTCCTTCCTGTCTGCTCCTCCTCACGGCAGGACGGCTTCCCCTGCTCGCTCTGCAGTGGTGACCCTGGCCTCCCCCTGCCCGTGACCCCGGCCTCCCCCTGCCCACGACCCCGGCCTCCCCCTGCCCACGACCCCGGCCTCCCCCGCTCGCTCTGCAGCGGTGACCCCGGCCTCCCCCGCTTGCTCTGCAGCGGTGACCCCGGCCTCCCCCTGCCCACGACCCCGGCCTCCCCCTGCCCACGACCCCGGCCTCCCCCGCTCGCTCTGCAGCGGTGACCCCGGCCTCCCCCGCTTGCTCTGCAGCGGTGACCCTGGCCTCCCCCTGCCCACGACCCCGGCCTCCCCCTGCCCACGACCCCAGCCTCCCCCTGCCCACGACCCCGGCCTCCCCCTGCCCACGGCCCCAGCCTCTCCCGCTCGCTCTGCAGCGGTGACCCTGGCCTCCCCCTGCCCATGACCCCGGCCTCTCCCGCTCGCTCTGCATTCGTGACCCACTGGCCCATGGCCAGCTTCTGACCCAACAACCACCGTTGCCACACTTGGCCTTTGGACAGCTTTGTTGAGTTTGGCACATCGTCAGGTGTGCACATGGTACACACAGTGTGCACCTGTGAGCTCGCCCTGCAGGAGCAGGGGTCTGCCGTCTAACACCGGCTTCCTTGGCACAGCTAGGATTTTAGGTGAACTGAGTCAAGCAGCACTTGGCTTTCGGACAGTTGCTATGGGATTTGTACATGTTGTGTGTGCCAGTAATGTCATTTCTGAGTGGCAGCCTTCACAGACCAGTCTGTCTGGACGTGTGCTCCTGTTGCTTTGGGGCCATGCCTAGGAAAAGGGCTAGGCCATATGGTAGTCTCCATGGGCTTAGTTGGCCCAGGGTGGTGGTATACGCTTGTAGTCACAACAGTAGGGAGGTAGAGGCAGGGAGACTGCAAGTTCAGGACTAGCGTCGGCTGCATAGCAAGACCCTGACTCAAAAGAGAAAAGAGAAGGGAGGCAAAAGGAATAAAGGAAAAGGAAAGAAAAAAAGACCTTTAGACTGTTCAGCTTTGCTAATGCATATTCCCACCAGCGGGGGGGGGGGGAGGGGGCCTGGCCTGGCTCCTCTCCCCTAACACCGGTGCAGTCTTCATCCCAGCCTGTCTGTCTGTCTGTCTGACCGACCCCATCTGGCTCTGAGCTCAAGGCGCTGGCTCCTGACCACAGCTGTGTGAATCACTCTAGTAAGTGCTCCTTGGCTGTCCCTGACCCGGTATGGGTGACTTGGAGGGAGGGTGACGTTAACGTTGATGTAGACTTGGATTGGGAAATGCCTAGATTAGTACATCACGCCTCTGGGTGTGTTTCTAAGGGAGTTTCTGGAGGGTTAAGGGAAGAAAACTTGCCCTGGGGAGGAGCTGGCCATCCCACGGGCTGGGGTCCAGGTGGGTGAAGTGAAGGAAAGAAGAAAGCCCGCACCCCCCATTCCTTTCCCTGCTTCCAGCCGTCAGGCTGGAGGTTACTGACCACCGCCTCCCTGCCAGGATGGACAAAGGCCTCGGAAACGGAGCCACGTTGTTCCTGTGGGAGAATCTGTCACGGTGTCAAAGTCCGGTTAACACTGGGAGACGGAGCCTCGGTGCCCAGGGACTGGGCTGCCTGAGGCCTGGCAGGATGCCTATCTATGCCCTGCCTGGGCTGGGGCAGGGGTATGTTGCCTCGCCTGCCCACACACGCTAGCAGGACAGCAGGTGCGGTGTACCACATGACCGTGAGCGTGACCTCACGGGGGCACCGGCCCCTAGTTTATGTGGCTTGAAGCCAGGGTGTGCAGGAGTCTTCACAACTGCCGCTTGAGTGGGGGGCGAGGGGTGTGCTGGAGAATGCAGGGCACGTGCCATCACAGGGACAAACCGGGCAGCCACGGCCGGCTGGCACAGCAGAATGGGGAGCTGATGGCCTCTGCTGGGTGCTCGCTCTGCCGTGGCTCTGTCCCGAAGGCCGGGCCACAGCCCTCGCTGCCCCTGTCGGAGCACAGTCCAGGCACCCGTCCAGGCACCCGTGTGCACGTGACTCCCGTGGCCTGGCTTGTGCTAGGTGACCCTGAGCAGGCGGCCTTGCATCTCAGAGAGCGAGGAGCCCTGAAAACGGCCAGATGTCCCCGCTGGACGTGTGTGCCTGTCCACTTGACCCCCACGGCCACAGTCCCCATCCCTTCTAGCCCCTTCCATGAGAGGTGGCTGCCGTTCTTGCTGAGGCTGGTCCCACGCTGACTGCCCATCCCAGCCCCACAGGCTGCCGTGAGCCCGGGGGTCAGTGGAGCCCGGGTGCCCTTCGGGGGCGGAAGCAGCCTCCTCCCGGCAGAGCCGGCTGGGCCTGAGCCACTGGTCTAGTAGATGGTCACGGGCTGCGCATCTGTTTGCAGGTGTTTATTTTTCTGGCCGGGAAGGATCATCGATCAACCCCGTGGCCTCGGCCGTGGGCAGGGACAGGAGGGTGGTTAGTGCCTTTGGAGCTCCCCGCCACCAGGGTGGCAGGTGTGGCCTAGGTCCTCCAGACAACACTGTCCTATGACTGGGACTCGTCCCCTCCCTAGACGTCCGACAGGGGGTGGTACAGGCTGTCAAGATCAGGCTCGGGACCTCGCTGGGGGCGGCGAAGAGGGCCCAGAGTGTCCCTGATCTCCACCCAGGCCTTGGCATCTGCAGACAGGTAAATGCAGGTATGGCCTCAGTTTCCTCCCAGCCCCTTCCCTCCCCCCTTCCCCCTGGTCCCTCTGGGGTGGCCTCAACCCACCCAGGCCTGGCAGCGGCTCCTCTGCCAGCGTCCCGATGGGCTCAGGGTGCAGTCTCCCCAGCGGGTCATCCTCGTGAGTCTCCATGGCTTGGGCGCCCCAGGCCCTGCAACACAGCTGGTCAGGTCCATGTGCAGGTGGGGAGTGGACTAGGCAGCCCCAGGGGGTGCCCCCTGTCCCAGGAAGTCAGTCCAGCCTGCCAGCCAACACCTGCCCTGTCCCAGACAGGCCTTCCCGGAGCTCTGCCCCTGGGGCGCGAGACCCGGCTGGGGCTTGAACTCTGGGCCTGGTGCTGCTCCTCAGCTCTTCCGCTCAAGGCAAGCGCTCTGCCACTTGAACCACAGCGCCACTTCTGGTTTTCTGGTGATTTCTTGGAGCTAGTCTCAGGGACTTTCCTGCCTGGGCTGGCTTTGAACTGTGATCCTCAGCTCTCAGTCTCCTGAGTAACTAGGATGACCGGTGTGAGCCACCGGTGCCGGCTTCACAGCAGGATTCTTAAGGACAAGAACCTGTGCTGTGGGGCTGGGAAGGTGGCTCAGGGGTAGAGCGCTTGCCTTGCATGCATGAGGCCCTGGGTTCGATTCCTCAGCACCACATAAGCAGAAAAAGCCGGGAGTGGTGCTGTGGCTCAAGTGGTAGAGCACTAGCCTTGAGCTGAAGAGCTGAGGGACAGTGCCCAGGCCCAGAGTTCAGGCCCACAACTGACAAAAAACAAAAAAACAAAACAAAAAAACAAAACAAAACAAAAGAACCTGTGCTGTGCCCAGATGGCCCACCAGCGGCTGCCAAGGAGATGGAGTGGGGGGCGGGGCCGGGACCCAGGTGACTGCTCCTGGGCTGGAGGGGGAGGGGATAGGGGAGGGGCCGGGACCCAGGTGACTGCTCCTGGGCTGGAGGGGGAGGGGAGGGGCAGGGACCCAGGTGACTCTGCTCCTGGGCTGGAGGGGGAGGGGATAGGGGAGGGGCCGGGACCCAGGTGACTCTGCTCCTGGGCTGGAGGGGGAGGGGATAGGGGAGGGGCCGGGACCCAGGTGACTGCTCCTGGGCTGGAGGGGGAGGGGATAGGGGAGGGGCCGGGACCCAGGTGACTGCTCCTGGGCTAGAGGGGGAGGAGATAGGGGAGGGGCCGGGACCCAGGTGACTCTGCTCCTGGGCTGGAGGGGGAGGGGATAGGGGAGGGGCCGGGACCCAGGTGACTGCTCCTGGGCTGGAGGGGGAGGGGATAGGGGAGGGGCCGGGACCCAGGTGACTGCTCCTGGGCTGGAGGGGGAGGAGATAGGGGAGGGGCCGGGACCCAGGTGACTCTGCTCCTGGGCTGGAGGGGGAGGGGATAGGGGAGGGGCCGGGACCCAGGTGACTCTGCTCCTGGGCTGGAGGGGGAGGGGATAGGGGAGGGGCCGGGACCCAGGTGACTGCTCCTGGGCTGGAGGGGGAGGGGATAGGGGAGGGGCCGGGACCCAGGTGACTGCTCCTGGGCTGGAGGGGGAGGGGGAGGGGCCGGGACCCAGGTGACTCTGCTCCTGGGCTGGAGGGGGAGGGGGAGGGGCCGGGACCCAGGTGACTCTGCTCCTGGGCTGGAGGGGGAGGGGATAGGGGAGGGGCCGGGACCCAGGTGACTCTGCTCCTGGGCTGGAGGGGGAGGGGATAGGGGAGGGGCCGGGACCCAGGTGACTGCTCCTGGGCTGGAGGGGGAGGGGATAGGGGAGGGGCCGGGACCCAGGTGACTGCTCCTGGGCTGGAGGGGGAGGGGGAGGGGCCGGGACCCAGGTGACTGCTCCTGGGCTGGAGGGGGAGGGGGAGGGGCCGGGACCCAGGTGACTCTGCTCCTGGGCTGGTCTCAGGCATCCAGGGTCCAAGCATCAGCACCCCCCCCCAAACTCCTAGGCGGGGCTGCTCTCCCACACCCAGGGCCCGCTGCAGATACCTGACGCTTTGGAGGAGGAGCAGAAAGGTCTGAGGCACTTACTTCTGCGTGTCTGGCTGGGCTGCCCCGAGGGTGCCTCTGGTCTTGGAGTCCTGGACGGTGAGGCACAGGTGTGAGTCCACCCGCAGGAGCATGGGTTAGAGGTCACCCAGGGAGGGACAGCTCCCAAGCTCACCCCGGGCTAAGGGTCGGGCTTTGGCTCCACCTGTGCACATCCGGGAGGGTAAGGAGCACCTTGCGCAGCATGGTGTGTGGGGCGAAGCCCGGAGGCTGCACGGGGGAGGCCGCCCAGCTCCCCGGCACAGCCCTGAGCTCTGCACCCTACTGAGCCCTGAGCACTAGTCTGGCTGCCCTGGGCGGAGCCCGCACCCTGGGGAACAAAGCAGACAGGGTGAAAGCAAAGGGAACACTGGGGAAGGACAGCTCGGGAGGCCCGTGGAGGCCGCGGAGGCCATGGGGGCCGTGGAGGACTGTGGAGGGCCGTGGACGGCCGTGGAGGGCCGTGGACGGCCGTGGAGGCCGTGGAGGGCCGTGGACGGCTGTGGAGGGCCGTGGACGGCCGTGGAGGCCGTGGAGGGCCGTGGACGGCTGTGGAGGGCCGTGGAGGCCGTGGAGGGCCGTGGAGGCCGTGGAGGGCCATGGACGGCTGCGGAGGGCCGTGGACGGCCGTGGAGGCCGTGGACGGCTGTGGAGGGCTGTGGAGGGCCGTGGAGGGCCGTGGACGGCCGTGGAGGCCGTGGACGGCTGTGGAGGCCTGTGGAGGGCCGTGGAGGCTATGGAGGGCCGTGGACGGCTGTGGAGGCCTGTGGGGGGCCGTGGACGGCTGTGGAGGGCCGTGGACGGCTGTGGAGGGCCGTGGACGGCTGTGGAGGGCCGTGGACGGCCGTGGAGGCCTGTGGGGGGCCGTGGACGGCTGTGGACGGCTGTGGAGGGCCGTGGGGGCTGTGGAGGGCCGTGGAGGCCTGTGGAGGCCTGTGGAGGCCTGTGGGGGGCCGTGGAGGCCGTGGAGGGATGGCTGACCTCTGTGTCCTCACCCCTCCCAGGCTTACCCTGAGGAGCTGACTGTGACAGGCCCTTCCCCGTCCAGCACAGCCTCTCAGCACAGGGCAGCGGAGGCCCAGCACACAGCCTCTGCTCCCCGGGGCCCCTGGAGGCCACGTCCCCTCCCTGGGGCCACCTGGGTGTCACGGAGGCCACATCCCCTCCCTGCCTGTCAGACCCAGTGAAGGGCATCTGCTTCTCATCCTGCAGTCTCACTTATATCTGTGCCCCAGCAAGCTGACCCCAGGGGGCGGCGGCCTTCCCCGCACCCCCAGGGAGAGGCCAGCGTACCTGGGGTGGTGGGCCTGCAGCAGCTTCCCACAACAGCATGGCCGCCAGACCGGTGACCAGGAGGAGTCTACAGGATTGGGGCGGGCATGAGGGAGTGAGCCGCTTCCCTGCCCACCTTCCCATCACCCCTACCCCGGGGAGGACCTGGGTGGACACGGCGGTGCCGTCCCACAGAGGGGAGGGCCCAAGGGGACCCGTCACCCCCACCCACAGGACGGCCCCCCTCAGGTAGGGGTCAGAGGGGGGTGGGGTGCCCCGGGGGCCTGGGACGGAGCCCTGGAGGGAGTGGTTGGGCTGTCGGGTCCCCAGAGGCGAGTTCCTGTGCTGGGCAAGGCCTGAAGGACCCCCTTTGGGGACCGTCCCCTGCTGTCTGAGGTGCCTCCCTGCGGGCCTCCAGCCCCCCCAGCCTCCGGGCTCCCACCCCTCCTCTTTCTGGCCTCGCCCCGTCCCAGGGCTCCCTCCGTGATGGTCCGCTGGGTCAGAGGCTCGAGGGGGTGGGCTCGCGGCTGTGCAGGGCTGCTCTCGCATTTGGGGGG
Source organism: Dipodomys merriami (assembly GCF_024711535.1). Lineage (NCBI taxonomy): Eukaryota > Metazoa > Chordata > Mammalia > Rodentia > Heteromyidae > Dipodomys > Dipodomys merriami. The sequence continues at coordinate 12,503 of NW_027202406.1, read as the reverse complement.
TGGGATGCACAGAAGATGGTCTACCGAAGAGGCGCCTCCCCCTGCCCTGCTCCAGACCCTCCCCTGGGTGGGAACGGGAGCCGTCTCAGACCCACAGCCAGGGGACCCTGACCGTGGGGGTGTCACCTCATGGCTGGGCAGCGGGGGCCTCCACGCAGGGCTGCGCGTCCCGGAGCACAGGATCCGGCTTCGGCCTCCCACGCAGGCTGCTGAAGTTTTATCACCCCCACATGGGTGTGTCTGGCCGAGGGCAGGGCCAGCAGTCGCCAACCTGGCACCCAGCCCAGGCCCCGAGCTGCCTCCCAGGTTCCAGCCTGGCCACCCCCGCCTGTCCAGTCCGCCAGTCCTGCCACCCTCCCCCTCCCCTTCCCTCTCCCCCCCTCATCCCTTGCTGTCCCCCCTCCCCTTCTCCCTCTCCCCTCCCCAACCCTCCTTCTGTCCCCTTCCATCTGCCAATCGTGCCTAGAAGTGAGAGACATCCTGGGAAAGAACAGCCGCACCCGCTCCCCACAGTTCCTCTGGGACAGGCCCAGAGCCCTGACCAGCGGAGAGGCGGGTTGGCAGGCAGAGCCATGGCAGAACTGTGGGCAGGGACAGACCAGAGAATCACCAACCCACCGAGAAGACATTCCACTGAGTGTCGGCAGAACTGTGGGCAGAGAATCACCAACCCACCGTGAAGACATTCCACTGAGTGTCGGCAGAACTGTGGGCAGGGACAGACCAGAGAATCACCAACCCACGGAGAAGACATTCCACTGAGTGTCGGCAGAACTGTGGGCAGAGAATCACCAACCCACCGTGAAGACATTCCACTGAGTGTCGGCAGAACTGTGGGCAGGGACAGACCAGAGAATAACCAACCCACCGTGAAGACATTCCACTGAATGTCAGCAGACTGCCCTGGGGGCAGAGATGAGCCCAGTGGGAAATGCAGAATGCGCATCCCTGGGCATTTCCAGCTCATACTCTTCACTCACTACTATTGACAACCCCATTAAAACATTTATTTTCAACCCCAAATTACAAGCCTTGCAAAGAAACAACGTGACCAATATGAAGGAAGAATAAACCAGATACTAGAGACTATTTCTTAGTGGGTCCAGTTAGCAATATTAAAGGAAACCATGTTTAAAGAATTACTGTAGGGGCTGGGAAGGTGGCTCATGTCTGTAATCCTAGCTACCCAGGAGGCTGAGATCTGAGGACCCTGGTTCAAAGCCAGCCCAGGTAGAACTCTTATCTCCAATTAATCACTAGAAAACAGGAAGTGGTGCTGTGGCTCAAGTGGTAGAGCACTCGTCTTCAGCTGAAGAGTTCATGGACATTGCCCAGGTCCAGAGTTCAAGCCCCACGACCGACCAAAAAAAAAAAATACTGTAAAGAGAAAGCTGGGTGCTTGTGGCTTATTGCCAGTCCTCCAGCTATGCAGGAGGCTGAGACCTAGAGGACTGTGGTTCAAAGCCAGTCACAACAGAAAAGTTCTAGAAACTATCTCCAACTAACCCGCAAAAAGGGAGAATGGAAGCATGGCTCAAGTGTTTCATGGAAAATCACTGACAGCAGAAACCTTCCCCCTGACAGCCACATCTTAGAGCTGTCCATCCTGATCCTTACAGTGCCAGCCGGGAGCAGGACCAGTGGGGACAGAGCCCCCGAGTTCAAACCCCTACAGGTGAGGGGGTAAAGAAAGAGGGCAAGTATGCTGAAATAGCGTTCTGTGCATGTGTGGACACAGAGCCAGGAGAGCTGAGAGGGCTGGGAGGGGGTGAGAGAAAATGAGGGGGGGAGGTGTGGGGGGGAGGTGCAGGGGGGAGGTGTGGGGGGGAGGTACAGGGGGGAGGTGCAGGGGGGGTGGAGGGGGGAGGTGTGGGGGGGTGCAGGGGGGAGGTGTGGGGGGGTGCAGGGGGAGAGGTGTGGGGGGGAGGTGTGGGGGGGAGGTACAGGGGGGAGGTGCAGGGGGGTGGAGGGGGGAGGTGCAGGGGGGAGGTGTGGGGGGAGGAGTGGGGGGGAGGTACAGGGGGGAGGTACAGGGGGGAGGTGTGGGGGGGAGGAGTGGGGAGGAGGTACAGGGGGGAGGTGCAGGGGGGTGGAGGGGGGAGGTGCAGGGGGGAGGTGTGGGGGGAGGAGTGGGGGGGAGGTGCAGGGGGGGTGCAGGGGGGTGGAGGGGGGAGGTGCAGGGGGGAGGTGTGGGGGGAAGGAGTGGGGGGGAGGTACAGGGGGGAGGTACAGGGGGGAGGTGTGGGGGGGAGGAGTGGGGAGGAGGTACAGGGGGGAGGTGCAGGGGGGGTGGAGGGGGGAGGTGCAGGGGGGGTGGAGGGGGGAGGTGTGGGGGGGTGCAGGGGGGAGGTGCAGGGGGGGTGCAGAGGGGGAGGTGCAGGGGGGGAGGTGGAGGGGGGGTGGAGGGGGAAGGTGCGGGGGGGTGGAGGTGCAGGGGGGGTGCAGAGGGGGGGTGCAGGGGGGGAGGTGGAGGGGGTGGTAGTGGAGGGGGGTGGTGGAGGGGGAAGGTGCAGGGGGGGTGGAGGGGGGAGGTGCAGGCAGGGAGGTGCAGGGGGGTGCAGGGGGGGTGGTGGAGGGGGAAGGTGCAGGGGGGGAGTTACGGGGGGTAGAGGGGGGGAGGTGGAGGGGGGGAGATGCAGGGGGGGAGGTGCAGGGGGGGAGGTGCAGGGGGGGTGCAGGGGCACACTGTATTTTTTGTTGTTTTTATTGTTGTTTTTGTTGGTCATGAGGCTTGAACTCTGGACCTGGGCGCTGTCCCTCAGCTCTTCAGCTCAAGGCTGGCGCTTTACCACAGGAGCCATAGCGCCACTTCTGGTTTTCTGGTGGAGTACTGGAGATAAGAGTCTCATGGACTTTCCTGCCTGGGCTGGCTTTGAACTCGATCCTCAGATCTCAGCCTCCTGAGTAGCTAGGATTACAGGTGTGAGCCACCAGCACCTGGCTTGCACACTGAATTCTTGTAATGGAAATATCACAATGAAACTCCCTTGCTCAATTAACATATACTAATAAAACATCTTTATTTTTGGTCATGGGGCTTGAATTCGGGGCCTGGGTGCTGTCCCTGAGGTTTTTTTGTTCAAGGCTAGAGCTCTACCACTTTGAGCCACAGCACCACATCCAGTTTTTAGGTGGTCCATGGCTTTTCTGGCCCAAGCTGACTTTGAACACTGATCATCAGATCTCAGCCTCCTAAGTAACTGGGATTATAGGCATCAGCCACCAGCACCCAGCTTTAAAAACAAAAAAAAAGAAGAAGAAAGAAACCATGGGGCTGGGAAGGTGGCTCAGTGGTAGAGCGCTTGCCTTGCATGCCTGAGGCCTGGGTTTGATTCCTCAGCACCACATAAGCAGAAAAAAGCTGGAAGTGGCGCTGTGGCTCAAGTGGTAGAGTACTAGCCTTGAGCTGAAGAGCTGAGGGACAGCGCCCAGGCCCAGAGTTCAGGCCCCAGGACTGGCAAAAGAAAAAAAAAAAAAAAACCCAACAATCTTACTTTAAAAAAAAAAAGAGGCAGCCATGTGTGGAGGTGGGGGGGAGGTGTGGAGGTGTGGAGGTGTGAAGGTGTGGAGGTGAGGAGGTGTGGAGGTGTGGAGGTGTGGAGGTGTGGAGGTGTGGGGAGGTGTGGAGGTGTGGAGGTGGGGGGAGGTGTGGAGGTGTGGAGGTGGGGGAGGTGTGGAGGTGTGGAGGTGTGGAGGTGTGGAAGTGTGGAGGTGTGGAGGTGAGGAGGTGTGGAGGTGGGGGAGGTGTGGAGGTGTGGAGGTGTGGAGGTGTGGGGAGGTGTGGAGGTGTGGAGGTGTGGAGGTGTGGAGGTGTGGAGGTGTGGGGTGTGGAGGTGTGGAGGTGTGGAGGTGGGGGGAGGTGTGGAGGTGTGGAGGTGTGGAGGTGAGGAGGTGTGGAGGTGTGGAGGTGTGGAGGTGTGGAGGTGAGGAGGTGTGGAGGTGTGGAGGTGTGGAGGTGTGGGGGGAGGTGTGGAGGTGGGGGGAGGTGTGGAAGTGTGGAGGTGTGGAGGTGTGGAGGTGTGGAGGTGTGGAGGTGTGGAGGTGTGGAGGTGTGGGGGTGTGGAGGTGTGGAGGTGTGGAGGTGGGGGGAGGTGTGGAGGTGTGGAGGTGTGGAGGTGAGGAGGTGTGGAGGTGTGGAGGTGTGGAGGTGTGGAGGTGAGGAGGTGTGGAGGTGTGGAGGTGTGGAGGTGTGGGGGGAGGTGTGGAGGTGGGGGGAGGTGTGGAGGTGTGGAGGTGTGGAGGTGTGGAGGTGTGGAGGTGTGGAGGTGAGGGGAGGTGTGGAGGTGTGGAGGTGTGGAGGTGGGGGGAGGTGTGGAGGTGTGGAGGTGTGGAGGTGGGGGGGAGGTGTGGAGGTGGGGAGGTGTGGAGGTGTGGAGGTGTGGAGGTGTGGAGGTGAGGGGAGGTGTGGAGGTGTGGAGGTGTGGAGGTGGGGGGAGGTGTGGAGGTGGGGAGGTGTGGAGGTGTGGAGGTGTGGAGGTGTGGAGGTGAGGGGAGGTGTGGAGGTGGGGGGAGGTGTGGAGGTGTGGGGAGGTGTGGGGAGGTGTGGAGGTGTGGAGGTGGGGGAGGTGTGGAGGTGTGGAGGTGTGGAGGTGTGGAGGTGTGGAGGTGTGGAGGTGTGGAAGTGTGGAGGTGTGGAGGTGTGGGGAGGTGTGGAGGTGTGGAGGTGTGGAGGTGTGGAGGTGTGGAGGTGTGGAGGTGTGGAGGTGTGGAAGTGTGGAGGTGTGGAGGTGTGGGGAGGTGTGGAGGTGTGGAGGTGAGGAGGTGTGGAGGTGTGGAGGTGTGGAGGTGTGGAGGTGTGGAGGTGTGGAAGTGTGGAGGTGTGGAGGTGTGTGGAGGTGTGGAGGTGTGGAGGTGAGGAGGTGTGGAGGTGTGGAGGTGTGGAGGTGTGGAGGTGTGGAGGTGTGGAGGTGTGGAGGTGTGGAAGTGTGGAGGTGTGGAGGTGGGGGGAGGGTGTGGAGGTGTGGGGGGAGGTGTGGAGGTGTGGAGGTGAGGAGGTGTGGAGGTGTGGAGGTGTGGAGGTGTGGAGGTGAGGGGAGGTGTGGAGGTGGGGGGGAGGTGTGGGGAGGTGTGGGGGAGGTGGGGGGTGGAGGTGGGGGAGGTGTGGAGGTGTGGAGGTGTGGAGGTGTGGAGGTGGGGGAGGTGTGGAGGTGTGGAGGTGTGGAGGTGTGGAGGTGTGGAGTGTGGAGGTGTGGAGGTGTGGGGAGGTGTGGAGGTGTGGAGGTGTGGAGGTGTGGAGGTGTGGGGTGTGGAGGTGTGGAGGTGTGGAGGTGTGGAGGTGTGGAGGTGTGGAAGTGTGGAGGTGTGGAGGTGTGGGGAGGTGTGGAGGTGTGGAGGTGTGGAGGTGTGGAGGTGTGGAAGTGTGGAGGTGTGGAGGTGTGGGGAGGTGTGGAGGTGTGGAGGTGGGGGAGGTGTGGAGGTGTGGAGGTGGGGGAGGTGTGGAGGTGTGGAGGTGTGGAGGTGGGGGAGGTGTGGAGGTGTGGAGGTGTGGAGGTGTGGAGGTGTGGAGGTGTGGAGGTTGGAGGTGTGGATGTGTGGAGGTGTGGAGGTGTGGATGTGTGGAGGTGTGGAGGTGTGGGGAGGTGTGGAGGTGTGGAGGTGTGGAGGTGTGGAGGTGTGGAGGTGGGGAGGTGGGGAGGTGGGGGGAGGTGTGGAGGTGTGGAGGTGTGGGGAGGTGTGGAGGTGTGGAGGTGTGGAGGTGTGGGGGAGGTGTGGAGGTGTGGAGGTGTGGAGGTGTGGGGAGGTGTGGAGGTGTGGAGGTGTGGAGGTGTGGAGGTGGGGAGGTGGGGAGGTGGGGAGGTGTGGAGGTGTGGAGGTGTGGAGGTGTGGAGGTGTGGTGGAGGTGTGGAGGTGGGGGGAGGTGTGGAGGTGTGGAGGTAGGGGGGAGGTGTGGAGGTGGGGAGGTGGGGGGAGGTGTGGAGGTGTGGAGGTGTGGAGGAGGTGTGGAGGTGTGGAGGAGGTGTGGAGGTGTGGAGGTGTGGAGGTGTGGAGGAGGTGTGGAGGTGTGGAGGTGAGGGGAGGTGTGGAGGTGAGGGGGAGGTGTGGAGGTGAGGGGAGGTGTGGAGGTGTGGAGGTGGGGGGGGAGGTGTGGAGGTGTGGAGGTGTGGAGGTGTGGAGGTGTGGAGGTGTGGAGGTGAGGGGGAGGTGTGGAGGTGAGGGGAGGTGTGGAGGTGGGGGGAGGTGTGGAGGTGTGGAGGTGAGGGGGGAGGTGTGGAGGTGGGGAGGTGGGGGGAGGTGTGGAGGTGTGGAGGTGTGGAGGTGTGGAGGTGTGGAGGTGAGGGGAGGTGTGGAGGTGGGGAGGTGTGGAGGTGTGGAGGTGTGGAGGTGGGGGGAGGTGTGGAGGTGGGGGAGGTGTGGAGGTGTGGAGGTGTGGAGGTGGGGGAGGTGTGGAGGTGGGGAGGTGTGGAGGTGTGGAGGTGTGGAGGTGAGGGAGGTGTGGAGGTGGGGAGGTGTGGAGGTGAGGGGGGAGGTGTGGAGGTGGGGAGGTGGGGGGAGGTGTGGAGGTGTGGAGGTGTGGAGGTGTGGAGGTGTGGAGGTGAGGGGAGGTGTGGAGGTGGGGAGGTGTGGAGGTGTGGAGGTGGAGTGGGGAGGTGTGAGGTGGGAGGTGTGGAGGTGTGGAGGTGTGGAGGTGTGGAGGTTTGGAGTGTGGAGGTGTGGAGGTGTGGAGGTGGGGAGGTGTGGAGTGTGGAGGTGTGGAGGTGTGGAGGTGTGGAGGTGTGGAGGTGTGGAGGTGTGGAGGGTGGAGGTGTGGAGGTGGGGAGGTGTGGAGGTGTGGAGTGTGGAGGTGTGGAGGTGGGGGAGGTGTGGAGGTGTGGAGGTGTGGAGGTGTGGAGTGTGGAGGTGTGGAGGTGTGGAGGTGTGGAGGTGTGGAGGTGTGGAGGTGGGGAGGTGTGGGAGGTGTGGAGGTGTGGAGGTGTGGAGGTGTGGAGGTGTGGAGGTGTGGGGAGGTGTGGAGGTGTGGAGGTGTGGAGGTGTGGAGGTGTGGAGGTGAGGGGAGGTGTGGAGGTGTGGGAGGTGTGGAGGTGTGGAGGTGTGGGGGAGGTGTGGAGGTGTGGGGAGGTGTGAGGTGTGGAGGTGTGGGGGGAGGGTGGAGGTGTGGGGAGGTGTGGAGGTGTGGAGGTGTGGGGAGGTGTGGAGGTGGAGGTGTGGAGGTGTGGAGGTGTGGAGGTGTGGTGGTGTGGAGGTGTGGGGTGTGGAGGTGTGGGGTGGGGGGGGGTGGAGGTGTGGAGGTGTGGGAGGTGGGAGGTGTGGGGTGGTGGAGGTGTGGAGGTGAGGGGAGGTGTGGAGGTGTGGAGGTGTGGAGGTGGGGGTTGGAGGGTGGGGAGGTGTGGGGTGAGGGGTGGGGTGGGAGGTGTGGGGGGGTGGGTGGAGGTGGTGGGGGAGGTGTGGAGGTGGGGGTGTGGGGGTGGGGTGGTGGGGGGAGGTGTGGAGGTGTGGAGGTGTGGGGGTGTGGAGGTGTGGAGGTGGGGTGGTGGTGGGGTGGAGGAGGGGGTGGGGGGGGTGGGGTGTGGGGTGTGGGGGGGATGTGTGGAGGTGGGGGAGGTGGTGGTGGGGGAGGGGTGGAGGTCGGGAGGTGTGGAGGTGTGGAGGGGTGGAGGTGTGGGGTGGTGTGGAGGTGGGGAGGGGTGGAGGTGGGGGGGGGGTGGGCGGAGGTGGGGGAGGGTGGGGGGTGGGAGGTGTGGAGGTGGGGGGAGGTGTGGAGGTGTGGAGGTGTGGAGGTGTGGAGGTGTGGCGGTGGGGAGGTGTGGAGGTGTGGAGGTGTGGAGGTGTGGAGGTGTGGAGGTGTGGAGGTGAGGTGGAGGTGTGGAGGTGAGGGGAGGTGTGGGGAGGTGTGGAGGTGTGGAGGTGTGGGGGGAGGTGTGGAGGTGTGGGGAGGTGTGGAGGTGTGGAGGTGTGGGGAGGTGTGGAGGTGTGGAGGTGTGGAGGTGTGGAGGTGTGGAGGTGTGGAGGTGAGGAGGTGTGGAGGTGTGGAGGTGTGGAGGTGAGGGGAGGTGTGGAGGTGTGGAGGTGTGGAGGTGTGGGGGGAGGTGTGGAGGTGGGGGGAGGTGTGGAGGTGTGGAGGTGTGGAGGTGTGGAGGTGTGGAGGTGTGGAGGTGTGGAGGTGAGGTGGAGGTGTGGAGGTGAGGGGAGGTGTGGGGAGGTGTGGAGGTGTGGATGTGTGGAGGTGTGGATGTGTGGAGGTGTGGAGGTGTGGGGAGGTGTGGAGGTGTGGAGGTGTGGAGGTGAGGAGGTGTGGAGGTGTGGAGGTGTGGAGGTGAGGGGGAGGTGTGGAGGTGTGGAGGTGAGGAGGTGTGGAGGTGTGGAGGTGTGGAGGTGAGGGGGAGGTGTGGAGGTGAGGAGGTGTGGGGTGTGGATGTGTGGAGGTGGGGGGGAGGTGTGGAGGTGTGGAGGTGTGGATGTGTGGAGGTGTGGAGGTGAGGGGAGGTGTGGAGGTGTGGAGGTGTGGAGGTGGGGGGAGGTGTGGAGGTGTGGAGGTGAGGTGGAGGTGTGGAGGTGAGGGGAGGTGTGGGGAGGTGTGGAGGTGTGGAGGTGTGGGGGGAGGTGTGGAGGTGTGGGGAGGTGTGGAGGTGTGGAGGTGTGGGGAGGTGTGGAGGTGTGGAGGTGTGGAGGTGTGGAGGTGTGGAGGTGTGGAGGTGTGAAGGTGAGGAGGTGTGGAGGTGTGGAGGTGTGGAGGTGAGGGGGAGGTGTGGAGGTGTGGAGGTGAGGAGGTGTGGAGGTGTGGAGGTGTGGAGGTGAGGGGGAGGTGTGGAGGTGAGGAGGTGTGGGGTGTGGATGTGTGGAGGTGGGGGGGAGGTGTGGATGTGTGGAGGTGGGGGAGGTGTGGAGGTGTGGAGGTGTGGAGGAGGTGTGGAGGTGTGGGGGTGTGGGGGTGTGGAGGTGTGGAGGTGTGGGGGTGTGGAGGTGTGGAGGTGTGGAGGTGAGGGGAGGTGTGGATGTGTGGAGGTGGGGGAGGTGTGGAGGTGTGGAGGTCTGGAGGTGTGGAGGTGTGGAGGTGTGGAGGTGAGGGGAGGTGTGGAGGTGTGGAGGTGTGGAGGTGTGGGGGGAGGTGTGGAGGTGGGGGGAGGTGTGGAGGTGTGGAGGTGTGGAGGTGAGGGGAGGTGTGGAGGTGTGGAGGTGTGGAGGTGTGGAGGTGTGGAGGTGTGGAGGTGAGGGGAGGTGTGGAGGTGTGGAGGTGTGGAGGTGAGGGGAGGTGTGGAGGTGTGGAGGTGTGGAGGTGTGGAGGTCTGGAGGTCTGGAGGTGTGGAGGTGTGGAGGTGTGGATGTGTGGAGGTGTGGAGGTGTGGAGGTGTGGAGGTCTGGAGGTGTGGAGGTCTGGAGGTGAGGGGAGGTGTGGAGGTGTGGAGGTGTGGAGGTGTGGAGGTGTGGAGGTGTGGAGGTGTGGATGTGTGGAGGTGGGGGAGGTCTGGAGGTGTGGAGGTCTGGAGGTCTGGAGGTCTGGAGGTGTGGAGGAGGTGTGAAGAAGCAGGGCCATGCTGTCCTAGGGTCCTCTGCTTCCTGTTTTTGGCAGTGGTGGGGCTTGAACTCAAGGCCTGGGTGCTGCCCCTGAGCTCTTTTCGCTCAAGGCCAGTGCTGTGCCACGTTGAGCCACAGCACCACTTCCTCTCTGCGTTCCCTTCTTGCTGAGCAGAAATCTGCTTCAATCTGCTTCAATCTGCCCACACAGCCCGCTCCCGGCCGCCTTCCTGAGCCTCCACACAGCCCGCTCCCGGCCGCCTTCCTGAGCCTCCACTCAGCCCGCTCCCGGCCGCCTTCCTGAGCCTCCACTCTGCCCCGTACACATGGGGAGGTTCTCTGCAGGAACCCTCCTCCACGGGAGCAGAGTGAGGCGCTCTGCTGGACACCTGTGGGGGTGGTGACTGGGTCGGGGTGTCGCCACGTGCTGGGGCTCCTGTCCCTGTGCCAGTCTTCGGTGGGATGAGTGCGTTGTAAAACAAAAGTAGTCATGGGAAGAATGGAGAGCGGCAGCACAGGCACTGGGAGACTGCTTCAAAATTATGACGGATTTTGGTGGCACCAGATATCAGCTCTAGAGACAAATAAACTTTATATATATATATATATATGTGTGTGTGTGTGTGTATATATATATATAATTTTTTTTGTGCCAGTTGTGGGGCCTGAACTCTGGGCCTGGTGCTGTCCCTGAGCTGCTTTTGCTCAAGGCTAGCGCTCTACCACTGAGCCACAGCACCACTTCTAGCATTTTGTGCTTATGTGGTGCTGAGGAATCGAACTCAGGGCCTCATGCATGCAAGGCAAGCCCTCTACCACTGAGCCACCTTCCCAGACCAACTTTATAATTTTTTAAGAATTAAAGGAAGATAGACTAAATAATTCGAATATACAATTTATTAAAAGAACCCAGCTGGTGGTACAGTCCCCAAGTTGAAGAGGATCACTCGTGCTAGCAGTTATAGCATACCTGGGGAAAATAGTTGAGACTCTGTCTCCTAAACAACAACAACAGGGCTGGGAAGGTGGCTCAGTGGTAGAGCGCTGGCCTTGAGCTGAAGAGCTGAGGGACAGCGCCCAGGCCCGGAGTTCAGGCCCCACGACCGGACCCAAAAAATAAAATAAAATAAACAGAAAGAAATGTACTCATTACCTTGCCCATGTAATTGTAACCCCTCCGTATGGTATTCTCACAATAAAAAACTTATTAATTAAAAAATAAAAATAAAATAAAAAAAGAAATGTGCCAATTGCTTTATTATGTAACCCTCTGTACATTAGCTTAACAATAAAATTAAATGTAAATTAAAAAATTAACAAACTAAGAGTTAGGATACTGGGTTCAATCCTCAGCAGAAAGAAACATCTAGGAATCTATAGGAAATCCAAGGCAAACTTATTTGCTGATTTATTTTTCTGTTGTTTTGTTGAGACAGAGTCTGGCTTCCAGGATGGCCTGGAAGTCCCAATCCTGCCTCAGCGTCCTGAGTGCTGGAGTTACAGGAGTGTGCTAACACACCCAGCAAGCATCGCGGTTACAGGAGTGTGCTAACACTCCCAGCAAGCATCGCGGTTACAGGAGTGTGCTAACACACCCAACAAGCATCATGGATACAGGAGTGTGCTACCACACCCAGCAAGCATCGCGGTTACAGGAGTGTGCTAACACACCCAGCAAGCATCACCGTTACAGGAGTGTGCTAACACACCCAGCAAGCATCGCGGTTACAGGAGTGTGCTACCACACCCAGCAAGCATCATGGTTACAGGAGTGTGCTAACACACCCAGCAAGCATCGCGGTTACAGGAGTGTGCTAACACACCCAGCAAGCATCGCGGTTACTGCAGGAGGTGTGGACTCGTGAGAGGGGCGTGTGACACAGGTGTGTAGCTGTGTGTGGCATGTGTGCGTGTGATGTGTGAGCTATGTGTGTCTGTGTGCACGTGTGATATGTGAGCTATGTGTGTGGCATGTGTGTGCATGTGATGTGAACTATGGGTGTGTTTCTGTGTGCACCTGTGATGTGAGCCGTGTGTGGTATATGTGTGATGTGAGCCGTGTGTGTGGTATGTGTGTGTGATGTGTCAGCCATGTGTGTCTGTGTGTGATGTGTCAGCCATGTGTGTCTGTGTGTGATGTCAGCCGTGTGTGTGTGTGATGTCAGGCATGTGTGTCTGTGTGATGTCAGCCATGTGTGTCTGTGTGTGATGTCAGCCATGTGTGTCTGTGTGTGATGTGTCAGCCATGTGTGTCTGTGTGATGTGTCAGCCATGTGTGTCTGTGTGTGTGTCAGCCATGTGTATCTGTGTGTGATGTCAGCCATGTGTGTGTGTGTGATGTCAGCCATGTGTGTGTCTGTGTGATGTGTCAGCCATGTGTGTCTGTGTGTGATGTGTCAGCCATGTGTCTGTGTGTGTGTGTGTGTGATGTGTCAGCCATGTGTGTGTGTGTGTGATGTGTCAGCCATGTGTGTGTGTGTTGTGTGTGTGTGATGTGTCAGCCATGTGTGTCTGTGTGTGATGTATCAGCCATGTGTCTGTGTGTCTGTGTGTGATGTGTCAGCCATGTGTGTCTGTGTGTGATGTGTCAGCCATGTGTGTCTGTGTGTGATGTCAGTCATCTGTGTCTGTGTGATGTCAGCCATGTGTGTCTGTGTGATGTGTCAGCCATGTGTGTCTGTGTGATGTGTCAGCCATGTGTGTCTGTGTGTCTGTGTGTGATGTCAGCCATGTGTGTCTGTGTGTCTGTGTGATGTGTCAGCCATGTGTGTCTGTGTGTCTGTGTGATGTGTCAGCCATGTGTGTTTGTGTGTCTGTGTGATGTCAGCCATGTGTGTCTGTGTGTCTGTGTGATGTGTCAGCCATGTGTGTCTGTGTGTCTGTGATGTGTCAGCCATGTGTGTCTGTGTGTCTGTGTGTGATGTCAGCCATGTGTGTTTGTGTCTGTGTGTGATGTCAGCCATGTGTGTCTGTGTGATGTGTCAGCCATGTGTGTCTGTGTGTCTGTGTGTGATGTGTCAGCCATGTGTGTCTGTGTGTCTGTGTGTCTGTGT